>NW_024037590.1:98331-123635 GCF_015832195.1 Motacilla alba alba
CCCACCTGTCAATCAGTGTGCCACTCACCCGCTCCCCACTCCTTCGTTCTAGAAGGTTCTGTTGTCCTCTGTTCCCCATTAGTCCCCTGTCATGAACCACTCCCTTCCCCCTTTCCCGTTGGTCCGTGCCCTGTCAACCCGCCTTAACTCCTCCTCACTCTCCGCCTTTACCCCCCTCGAATATATACCCGGACCCCCCCCAAGGTCGGTGCTTTTTTGCCTCTGCTGCCCTTCGGGGAGGGTTGTACCCCTGCTCCCTTCTATTCCTTTCCTGAAATAAACTCCTCCGGACTTGGTAAGCAAAGAAGCCCCCCTGCGCGTTATTTACTGGTGAGGCGTTGATACTATCCGGGCTTGGGCGGAAGGTCGGCTGTGGGCACCCATCCAAGGGACCTGTCGGGACCTGCCCAAGGACAAGACACCCCCGCAAGTGCCAGTCAGGGCGGTGGCGCTGGACAGCCACTGACCGTGTGCTAACAGCCCCCGCAGAAGGAGCTGGACATGCCCAGAGGCTCCCAGTGTGGGCAGATTGGCCCTGCAGCTTCAGGGAGCCCATGGGGATGTGCCTGCCCCCCTCGGGGCTGTGGATGAGCTGTGCAGAAGCTGTCCCTCCAGCTCTCAGCAGCATTTCAGCAATGAGGTATTTCCCCTCTCCCACTGACCGCTGCTTTTGCATAAACAATTTACAATGAGGTCCTCGGTACAGGAAAGGCTCAGACTTCATGGAGCAGTTCCAGAGGAGGCTGGCATGCTCCAAAGGGTTGGAGCACCTCTGTGACAGAGACGAGGGGGGGAATTGGGGCGGTTCAGCCAAGATCAGAAAAGGCCATGGGGCAGATGAGAGAAACTTTGGACAGAGTCTTACAGCATGGGAAGGTCCATCTCCGGGACAAACCAATATGCATTGGCAACAACCAGAACAAACTACTTTCGCTTATAACACCACCATTTCATAACAAAGGGACTTGCTACCACACCCTGGGGTTCTGTGGGGCCTCCTGGAACCAAGGGCACGCAGAGACATTGTGGGGTCTCCTGGTTCTCAGTCTCTTCTGACACTGGTGTCCATCTACAAAGACACAAAACTGGGCAGCCTGAGCCTGTTGATCCAGAATATTCCCATCTCCATGGGAGGACGTTCTGCCATCTGTGCTGCTGTGTGTTCCCTCCGCTCTCTGGGAGAATTGAATCCCACAAGAGACACCTACCACCCCTGTAGCTGACACCACAGGGGCTCCTGTGGGGTGGGAGCAGAGACATCTTTTGCTCCATTATGTTGCTCAGAGCCCGTCCAAGCAGGAATATTTCCAAGGATGGGGCATCCACCAGGTAATGCCGCTGGCTGGGCTACGGGGTGTACCCAGGAGCTGCATCAAAGCCGGATTGCTCAGCTCTGAGGGGGGCTAGTCAGCCCAAGCTCTAGCAGAGCCTCCAGCCTGCGCCTTAGCAAGCCTTTAGTGATATTCAGCTTTAGTGATTCTCAGCTCATGAGTGATTTCAGCTCTTGGGCTTGCTAGGCTCAGCTGGGGCATGCAGCAGGCATTTGGAAGACCAGGAAAGAGAGAGGCTGTGTGAAATATTCTGCGGCGATGTCCTTCATTATCTTCTTTCTGCATAGGGGTTCAGGAGAGCTCTTCTCTGATGAGCCGGGCAGAAACAGGGGTTTGTATAGGGCAAGAGAGGATTTAGAATTGTCCAATGATAAGGGTTAAAGGAAAGTGACCTATAGCCTTACAGAGAGATGAGCAGGGGTCTAAGAGCGGGAGAGAGGGGCTCCTAACATCCGGTCATCATGACTCAGCATCTTGCCTGTCCTAGGCCTCAGAACGCCAAGGCAGGTTTGCAGGGCCTGTCCCTGCTACAACTCCACTTTCTGTATTTAGAAAAAAGGCGTTTCCTATAGCTCTTTTGAAGCAATGAACAAGGCATGAGATGGCTAATACAATGACAATCACAAGGAAAATCCACAACATTCCCTTAACCAAAGATGCAGCCCATCCTGTTAGTCCCCAATGACCGAACAGGTCATTAACCCAGTCTGGATTGTTTTCTACTTTCAAGTCCTTCTCAAGTCCCCTCAGTTTCTGGATGTTTGCATGGATGGATTCCGAGCGTGAAGAGAGGTTGAAGCAGCACATTCCTTCAAAGTCTTCGCAGCCGTGTCCGTGGGCCAGCAGCAGGAAGTCAATCACTGCTCGATTTTGGAGAGATGCATGTCTTGTGGTTTCTTCTTCCTTTAAGAGATCGCTCAGGGCTGCAGATGTAGCATTGGCCTGCTTACTGAGCCAGCACCCAAGGTGATTTATTTCACCTAGGGCCTTGGCTGCAGCTACCCGTGGTAGGAGTAGGGAGACAGGAATCTTTTTTGGTTTGTTCCAATCGTATATTCTGGGATCGCAATTTTCATCTAATTCTGTGTAGGACCTTTTGTGGCATTTTGATTCACTTTCTTTTTTCCAATTGTGTAACAAGGTGATATTTGGAGTTAGGGTAGAAAGTCTCCCAAGGGCACAGGGACCTCCCTGGAGTCGAGAGGGAATCCCAACCCATACTCTGTCACCACAGATGAGAAACGTTCCCTTGGGTAATACTTTGGGATTGAGAGAGAGGACACAGAGATCACACGAGCAGTGTAATTACACCAATCAGGAGGGTTGTAGGCTTTGTTAATGGGTGATATGTCTTTTCGGTATGTGTTTTTGGTCTGGTCAAGTTCTGGCCAATTATTTTTTGGGCGTCTGAAGTAGAATTTGACGCAGTATGTTGCCTTGGAGAACCCCAGCAGGTCCAATTCTTGGGGTTCCTCTAGAGCATTGGGCAGCATTTTTGTCCACTCGTCCCAAGTATCCGCCAGGTTGGGTCTCTTACCTGTGGTACAGAGGAGCTCTGTGTTATAGACGGGCCAATCATCAGCTGCGAAGGGAATTCCTGCTAGACATGTGGAAAGTGGGTTATCAACGCTTCCCATGGATAAGCGCATGTTATCCTGTTTTAATGTTTTTGCTAAGGTTACCCAAACATTATGGCTAGGCTGTGGGCTAATCCAGCCGATGGCAAACTGTACGGTGAGGAGCATCCAGGCAGCAGTGAGGACAGCACCAACGGAGATATTTTTCATCTTTGGACAGGAGTGGGGCTTCTGATAGGGAATATAAGCAAAATTTGTTATCTTTATGGTGAGAGGGTTAGGGTTTTCTCCCTTGTTCCTTTCCCCCCCCCTCTTTTTTTTTTGTTTTTTTTTTTTTTTTTTCCTAATACGTTAAGGATGGGGGGAGTGGGTATAGGTTTTTTTTGATAAGAGACGAGAAAAGGGGATAATAAAGTTTTTAGGGTCTAGAGGGGTAAAAACATGAAATTCAGAGAACAATTTTGTGTTCAGGCTATATCTAGCTTCTGGCTAAATGCAGCAGAATGTTATTCAGCTTTCTGTTTTGTCTGCTGTCGCGTGGTGGGACGGTCTTTCCCTATGCATGTGGAGATTCAGCGACGTCTTCGTCTCCAGGCAGAACTTATTTGATTTTGAGGAGGACTTGTGTTTGACTCAGGAGGATTCTTGTCAGTGTTTGTAGCGGTAGTGTTTGCAGTGCCTAGGTATGGTTTGATGTTTTTTCCTGGGTACCATCTCGGACCTGATGGTAGTAGAACACACGCATACCCTCTTCCCCAAGTAATCAGTTGGAAAGGTCCTGTGATTTGATGTGTTTCTGGATCCTTCACCAGCACAGGTGGTTTCTCAGTGAGCTTTGCTTGGGTGGTATTTGCAAAGTGCCGAAGTATTAGTGGGTCAGCTCTGACGTCGTACAATTTAGGAAGTTGATGACATAGAGAGCCTTGCAAAGTCTTTCGACTGGAGATATGGCTCTTGTTTCTCCTTGCTGCTGATTAAGGACTCTTTTGAGGGTTTGATGTGTCCTTTCTACGATGGATTGTCCTGTGGGGTTTGCAGGTATGCCTGTCTTGTGTTCTGTTCCCCACTCACTGAAGAACTCTTTTAGCTTACGAGAGGTATAGGCAGGTCCATTGTCTGTTTTGATCTGCTTTGGTACTCCCAGGGTAGCGAAGGCAAGGAGGAAGTGCTTTATGGTGTGCTGTGCAGTTTCTCCTGTATGTGATGATGCAAACACTGCTCCTGAAAATGTGTCGACCGATACATGCACGTGTTTTGACCTTCCAAAGGGTGTGAAGTGAGTTACATCTGTCTGCCACAGCTGGCAGCTGTTCAGACCTCGGGGATTGACTCCCGTCCCCATGGATGGTATCTGGTAGTTTTGACAGCTTGGGCATGTGGCGACAATAGCTTTTGCCTGTTCTTTCGAAAGCTTGAACATTCTGATAAGGGCAGGTACATTTTGATGAAAAAATGCATGTGACAATTTTGCCTGGGCAAAGGTGTTAGGAACATTAGCAGTCTCTACTGCCATGGCTAATGCATCCGCTTTCCTGTTCCCTTCTGTGATGATACCTGGGAGGCCGGTGTGTGACCTCACATGCATTATATGATAGGGTTGCTTTCTGTTGGAAATTAGGCGTGTTAATGCAGAAATCAATTGGTGTAACTTTGGATTGGAAAGGTCTTTGAGAAGAGCATGTTCTGCTCTCATAGCTATACCAGCAACATAAGTCGAATCTGTGACCAAATTAAAGGGCATATCTTTGAATTTTTCAAAGGCTCTGACAACAGCTGCTAACTCTGCAATCTGTGGAGATCCCTCCACTATTTCAATATCAGATTCCCATTTTTGGGTGTTAGGGTCTTTCTATGTCATTACTGACTTGTGGGATGACCCTGAGCCATCTGTAAAGATGGTTAGAGCCTTGAGAGGAGTTCTGCTTCGGACTAATTTTGGGGTCAGATGGAAGGTCACATCCTGATTAAAAAGTTTGTGTTTTGGGATATGAACTGAAATTTGGCCTGTATAGCTATCTAGGGCAAACTGGAGACTTTCATTGGTCTGAAGCAAATGCTCCAGGTCCCCAGTGGTCAGTGGCAAGTATATGCATGTGAACCCACACCCTGCAAGGGAGCAAAGGCGAGATCTAGCCTTTTTTATTAGATGTGCCATGATTTCTTGGAAGGTGGTAATTGTCTTTTTAGGTTGGTTATTTGTAAAGATCCACTCCAGGATCAGCAAAGGGTCTCTAAGTTGAGTGTCCCACTGGAAAATCAGTCCACAGAACCGAGGTGCTTTTCCCAAAATGACGAACTGGAAGGGCAGGCTGGGTTCAAAGCGATGAGCTTTGCATGAAGACAGGGCTTCTTGGACCTTGGTGATGGCATCTCGGGCCTCTGTTGTGAGAGTGCATGGAGAGTCCAGATCCTCGTGGCCACGGAGAAGGTTGAACAGGGGAGCGAGGTCCTCTGTTGTGATTCCTAACAGGGGATGCACCCAGTTAATGGATCCACACAAGCTGTGTAAATCCTTCTGGGTTTTTGGGTCGTCTTGGAGGGCGAGCCGCTGGTGTACGATGGTCCTTTCCCGGATCTGGAAGCCAAGGTAAGTCCATGGGTTGGTGTACTGTATTTTGTCCTCACGGACCTTGAATCCCGCCTTTTCTATGGTTTCAATAGTCTTTTTAACTGCTTTGTCCAGGTAAGCTTTTTCTGATGCACAAACCAGGATGTCATCCATATAGTGGTGGATGATTGCCTCTGGGAATAGGTTCCGAACGGGAGACAGGATATGAGCAACATACCACTGGCATATAGTAGGACTGGACTTTAATCCTTGAGGCAGGAAATGCCAATGATATCTTTTAAGTGGAGCCTCTCTGTTAAGAGAGGGAATGGAGAAGGCAAACCATGGAGTGTCCAGAGGATGCAGAGGTTTGCTGAAGAAACAGTCTTTAATGTCTATGATAGCAAGTGTCCAGTCTCTAGGCAGCATCGATGGGGAGGGCAGGCCAGGCTGTAAGGGGCCCATGTCCTCGACGACTTCGTTGATTTTGCGAAGGTCGTGGAGGAGCCTCCACCTGTCCGTTCCAGGCTTTTTCAGTACGAAGACTGGAGAGTTCCAAGGGCTGGTGGTCTCAACAATGTGGCCTTTGGTTAGCTGTTCTTCCACGAGAGCTTGTAGTGCGCGCAGCTTTTTCTTCGGAAAGGGGCCACTGCTCGATCCAGATTGGGTCATGGCATTTCCAGGTGAGCTGAGGAGTATCTGGCAGTGCACGCTCCTCAGTGGCCCCAGTTAGAAATCCTGACTGGGAATACATAGGGAAGCCCCCCATTGGGATAGAATGTCCCTTCCCCAAAGGGTGATGGGGGCCCTTACCACAAATGGGTGGATGGTTGCCAGCTTGCCTTCAGGCCCTTTGACAAGGATGTTGTTCTTGCTCCGCATAGACGCTGTGGCTCCACCGATCCCTGAAATCATGCCTGGTACTGGCTGTAGATCCCAGTGTGCTGGCCACTCTGAGCGAGCGATGATGGTCACATCAGCACCGGTGTCCAGCATCCCTGGCAGGTGGATCTTTTCTCCTCTGCAGGTGAGACCACACTCGATGGTAGGCTTACTTGGTCCCACAACTTGCGCCCACATTGCTGTAGGGTTGAGAGGAAGCTGCTCCCTGTGATTCTTTGGGAGTAGAAAAGCCTGTGCAATTGGAGTTCCCTTTGAAAGAAAATATGGTAAGTCCGTGCAGTACACCTGGACAAAGATTTCTTGTCCTGAGTGCACTGTTTGCACCTCTGGAACAACAAAGATCTCCTTTGGGCTATGGACAGTGTCACCTATAATTAAGACGTTTGAAGGACCGCCTTTTGGCCCACGTTTGCCTGTGGGAACACGATAAACATCTTTATTTTTAAAGTCAATGGACAGAGCAGTTACCAGCTGGCGTCTTGTTCCCATCGGTGTCGCTCCGTGTGTTGGACCCTCTTCAGGTGTTCTGGAATCTCCCGGGGTGGTGCGTGGATGGGTCTGGATGGCCTTTGATTTGTTGTCATAGCCCGGGGCTCCACCGGGCTCCGAGACCCGTTTCCCGAATACAGCTGGTAGCGTGGCTGGTGCTGGGGCCTTCGGTAGGCGTAGCCAGGGTATCGGGCAGGCAGCCTGTCTGGACAGTCCCTCATAAAATGTGTCAAATCTCCACAGTACAGGCAGCAAGTCTGGTCTTTAGAAGCCATAACTGCATATGCACCAGAAACTCCTTCAGCAATACCCTTAGTAACTGCTTCTGCCACTGTATTTTCACTGGACAAATGACATGTGCAGCTTTCCAGCATTTGCTCTATGGTAGGTTCTGTGTCCAGGGGTAGAGCCCTCAGAATTGTTTTACATTTTTCATTAGCATTACTGTCATGGTTTGGCGCTGGCGCAATGCCAGTGCCCCCATGAAAACATATTCTCCCTGGTATTGGCTGTGAGATGCGATCAGAAACAGAGCAAAGCAGGCCTCTACTTATGAACAAAGAAAGGAAAAAAAACTTTATTATCATAGAACTATAATAAAATGAACACACAGAGAGCAAAATGGAAACCTTTCAAAACATTTCTCCTCCCCCCACTCAATTTCCCACAGCATAAAACAAAACCTTAGATTTTTACAAGTCCATCACCCTTCAAATAATCAACTCAGTCCATCTCCACCCTTCCGACAATCACCCCTCATTTCATCAAGGAGAGAGGAGTCCCTCTTGCACCACAGGCTTCCCCTGGAAACACAGCCGAGTCCAGTTGTGTTTCCCCATCACTCAGCACCACCTTCGTGACTTCTTCCTTCCATGTTCAGTGCTCTCACCACTGCACATGGACCAGAGCTGCTTTTAGGGTTTCCCTTTTCAAGGATTTTTCACCCAGTTCCAGGAGAAAACGACAGTCTCTCACCTTTTTGGGACACTAGTCCCCCCCAGTATTTCACCCCCTGGGCCGAGGGGTCTCGAGAGCACCATCACCTCCTCACCTGTCGTCTCCGCTCACATCACTCCTTTGGCACCAAGCCATCGCCTCCCCCTAAAATGCAGTCTCTGTATTACAGGAAAGGTTCTATCCATGGCCATACAAGAAAAGTCCAGCCAAAAGCCACTCCATCATCTCCTCCCACCTGGAATTCTTCTCAACTTCTCTTGGTCCTTCTTCACTTGCACAACTCTGCATCACACTTGTGCATTTCCTCTTACTTTATCCCTGTCTTTCTTCTCCTTCAGCTCCCAGAGGATCAGCATTTGCAAGGTTTCCATCATCCCACAGAAGGGTTAAAATCACACTCTCTACTCGTCCCAAACTCCCACGCTGGCTCTGCCGGGCACTCTTCTCGCTGCCCCCCCTTCTCCTTCTCGGCCAGGCCAGTGCTATCGAATTTCAAGGTGGCACTGGCAGCTCTCTCTCTCTATCTCTCCCTCCTGGGAAAGGGGGCTGCCCAATGCCTCTCAGAGTTCTTCCACCCTTCCATAATCTGTGGGGAACTCACTCTTGTCCTGCCGGGGCCAGGGGCCTTCACCTCCCTTTCTCTGCCCAAGGCTCCGGCCTACCTCCCTCCAGCCTCGTGGCTTCTCCTCCCCGCCCAGCCCGCAGCTGGGCAGGGCAGGTCTGACCTCTCCATCCATCGGAACCAAGAGAGCGCTCCCCTGGGAGTTCCTTGCTTTTAACCCTTGTGATCTCAGAGGCGTATCCATATCCTCAATGGCCAAACCAGGTGCCAATATTCACATCTGAGCACCTATTGGTTTGACCACCACCACCTCCCAAAAACTCACTTCCTCTCAAACCACAACAACACTGTTCCACATATCTTTCTTACAGGCCCAAACCAACTCCAAACACTCTGTCTACAGTAGCTTTTCACAACGGGCTGCAGAAATCCAGGACAGCTGCAAGTGAGTGTCGGAAGGCTCTTGTCTTGTTCCTGCCAGCAGAATTCTTGATGTTTTTATGCAATTTTATTCAGATGTAACATGAGAGCTGAGGTTTTTGGTTAAAATATTTCATGATGAGTAACAAGCCTTGGGAGCATGAGGTACAGGACTGACATGCAAAAGCATGAGCATATCCTCCAAAGTGGCCAGTTTAATTGTCCCTTTTATTACTCTTGTATTTACTCCACACTAATAAGGAATACCAAGCTTTGTTGGAGGCAAAACAGGCATGGGATGCACTACGGGCCCTCACAGGGTCACCAGGGCTGGCAGTGACAAAGCAGGCAGTCTGCTTCATTGTGAACCACTACAGAGCTACATCCCAATGTGCTTTTAAGTAGCATGGTATTGCTAAGAGCACCTTTTCTGCAAGAGATACAAAAAGGAGGTCCCAAATGATCTTCATGCAAGCATGCAGTAAAGAACTGACCCTGCTGTCCTAATGGAGGCAGTTACACTCCTCCCATTCATCTTTTAAAGCAGGCACTTCAGGTTTACCCCTGCAGCCCTGCAAGGCTGGCAGTTGCTGCTTCCCATTTCCTGTTCTTCCCTAGAGCCGGTACAGCGGCTGCTTTGAAACAAAAAGCCCTGAGCTCTGGATATCTTGAAGGAGCATGAAATGCTAATTCAGCGTTCATCTTGGTAATACCCAGGTCTGCACTTCCCAGTCCTCTGAAGCAGCAGCAGGAGGACAATGCATCATTCCTGTTGGTGGATGTTCACATTTCTGGTGTGCAAGAGCAATGACTTTGAGGAGGGAGAAAAATGCCCCTATTCAGACAGTGGGTGTGCAAGGAGATGGGAAGTTTCACAGCCTTTTCCAGGATAATTCAGAAAGATCTAAGAGAATATTGTGGCATGGAGTAGGTCCCTAATTTTGTCTCCAGAGAAATCCCCAAAGGGCACATTCACTCTGCTGGTAATGCCAACCCCATAAGCTCACGGACTAGTTTTCCCTGCAACATGCCAGGGCTTTCCCTGCCTGGGCTTTCCTAGGCCAGGACTAGACCCAGAGCTAAGCAAACACATGCAGCCAGGTGACACAGAGTTTTTCTTTCAGAAAACCTAATTGACACATTCACATGCCGTTTCTTCTGTAATATCAGAAGCTGGCAACCATGAGGACTTTGCTGTCAAAAGGTCACAGTTTGCACTGGGCCCAGAAGAGTTTTTCCCTAAGGCAAAGCAAATTGAAATGTCAAGTTTAAGAGCTTCAAATGACTATGAAAGGAAACTGTGGAATAATTTCTGGAAAGGCAGCATTGTCAATGATCACGCAGCCCACCAACAGCTGGAGCTGAATCCAGAATTGCTTCTTCCAGCTGTGCAGGAATTCATTACACTGGCAAGCATTGGTCCACGATGAACAAATGATCCCCTAGCTCTGGGCTGAATAGCACCCAGGCTGCAGTATAGATTTGAGGAACCCTTGTCGCTTGTTATTGGCCTCCCAGTGCACTCATCCTTCTGCAAACAAGGTGCAAACAACACAGCTGGACTGCTGTCCTGGGTAAATCTACATAGAGATGACTTCTCCAAAGCAGTGCATCTTTTCCCAGTGAAATACACAACCTCTTCTTACTTACTAAATTGCGATTGAAGACACCTGTGAGCCAGATCTGTGTGAGATTGCAAAGGAGAAAAGCTTTGAGATTTGGGCACACTTCTTTCTGTTTCTTTGCTCGGGCCTTTTGTGAGCACAGAACACACCTAGGTAGAAAACTTTTGACTATACAGGATCTTTTGGATCCGTTGTCCCCCAGACAGGTCAACAGGTGGCCCCACTGTAATGCCAAGGAACAAAGAGCAGCACAAATGACACAAAGAAAACATGGCCAAACAGGAAGAGGAGAGGCCCAAGGAGGAAAGGATGTGGTGAGACACTGGCACATCGAGTGAGCTGCTCTCCCATAATCTCTAGGCTAGCAGGTCCTGGTCTCACATTCTCCTCATGGTTTATTTAAATTTTATTTATTTATTTACTTTTTTATCATCAAAATAAAATAAATACAATTAAAATTATGTCATCAAAATTTAAAAATAGAGTCTAAACACATTTATTCAAAACGACATCTAAAATTCAGAACATATGTACATCTGTAACTATCTAGCCTAACACATAAATCCTATTCTTCAAATGCTCTTCATCCAGGCAGCAGATTCTTCCTGAGCTTGGAGGAAAGAGAGCTCTTCTGGACGGGAGGCAAGGACTTTGTGGGTAAGGGAACATCGGAGTTGTCCATAGAAAACTTCTCAGTAAGACTGTAACCAGTCAGATCTGCAAAATGGAGACACAAAGTAGAACAGAGGCCATGATGCAAACCTAAAGCAGCTAAAGCTCCATATTTCATGGGACAGACTTCCTGCACACTTCCAAACAGCTGCACAGGGAAACAGGCTCCTGCTGGCACTCACGGGAGGCAGGCCAGGGCAAAACCCTGACCCACTTCCACAGAGCTAGCACAGGAACACCCTGGCCTCTGGGCTGCCCTGGGACAGCAGGGAGCCCAGAGCCCTGTGCTTTCCAGGAATGGCTCAGCTGCACATGCCCCCTCCTGCTCCTCTCCGTGCCCCACAGCTCAGCAGCCCTACAGCTCCACGGGGCACTGGCAGCAGCCCAGCTCATTGCAGGGGGCACAGGCAGGGCACAGCTGCTCCCTGGGAATGTGCACAGGCTCTCTGGGCTGCCACAAGACCCTTCCTCCCACCAGAGAGCGGCCCAGCTCCCCCCTCACCTCTGTGTGAGGCTGAGCCATGATCGCCTTCACCTTGTCCTCACTCTGGAGTTGCTTCAGGCCCCCCTGCCATGACTAGGAAGGGCGATGGAGAGAGCGGGGGCAGATGCACACCCGCCCTTAGTATTCCGTCATTTTTGGCACAGCTAAAAAGGCAAATCCGCAGGTGTCCAACTCAGCACTTCCTCAGCTTTCTGGAGAACATCACGCCTTCACCAGCCCAACATTTTGGAGAGGCTTTCCCGCACATGTGGAGGCTTGCTGGCAGCACATTTCTTCAGCCTGGTGCCCATCCCCTTGTAGAGGGCAGAGGCAAGCTTGGTGGCCACAGTGCGGACATTGGCGCTTCGGACAGGCAGCGCCTTGTTCTCCAGGAAGGACCAGAGCACGGGCAGGGCGTAGCGCTGGACCACTTCAGGGCTGCTGGCATAAACCCACTCCACAAGCACTGCCGGGAGAGAGACACAGCTTCTTAACCACCAACCTTAATGCCAACAAGGCTCTCCCTCTGCTTTTGCTTCTTGCAAGCCTCTCTGGCTAAGTTCAGCAAAACAGCACCCAGAGCCCCATGATCCAGAAACGGGCAAAGCAGCTGATCATCCTTGAAACAGAGCCACCAGCCCCTCAGGACTAATTTCTCCAACCAGAGCCTTGTTCCTGTGGCAGACTTCGTACCTTTACTACATTATTTCACAATCTCTTTCTGCATGAACAATGAATGAAGTGTCAAAGTGCCTTTTATTCCCATTAAGAAGTTGTCTAAACCCACACTGAAGATTTGCAAATGCACCGTAGAGAGGAAATGGAGAGATTTCTAATAGAAGGGATGATTCCATTTTTGTAACGTTGATGTCAAGTGCCAGATGTCTCATCTGGCTCTTCCCTTTGCTCAGTGGCACACAGCAAAGGGCAGTATTAGAACACACCTCAAAACTCCAGCCCACCAGAGATGGCTGCTGCTTGACAGCTGGATTAGAAACATCAGTGACAGCTGGTGTCCTTGGCAGAAGGCTTTTGTGGCTTCCAACAAACAGCTGTTGCAAACCTCAGGGTGTCTTAGATAATTACCCAGACCCCATTGCTGTGGCATTTGAGCATCTCCACATTTTAATGCCACTTCCCCTCCCCATGGTAATGGCCTTTTTTCTTATAATGTCCACTGAAATAGGGGCATAGAGGGAGAAAAATGCTACACAGGGGACTGAAATTCAACCAAACCACAAGTGTTTTCTCTTATTGTCTCTGAAATCTGCTCTCTGCTCATTTTCTGAACTGAACTATATCAAACACAGACAAAAATTTACTACCAACAGGCTTCTAGCATGGCAGATTTGGCTGAGAGATCAAAACCTGAAATGCTCTGGAGACCATTCTTATTTTCTGATCAGGCATCATGGTATCTAGCAGCCATTTAATATTCTGTGGTGGAAGAGACTTCATTTTCTCTATGCTGGTAATCCAGCAGCAGTCATCAACATTGAAACAGCTCCTGAAAGTACCCAAAACCAATTCTGCTAAGCAGGAAAGGGTTATGGTACCCATCTTAAAATGAGAATTCATTTGAGTTTAAATGTAATTAAAGACATCGGTGACTGTTGAACATGAGGAACAGCTGTCTGTTCCTACTCAATCTCAGAGAGAACATCTGCTTTTTCTGAAGTAGTCCCAATTTATGGTTAATTCCTTTATTTGAAAAAGAGATCAAAAGAACTGCAGAACTAAATTCCCTATTGCTGGAGATGGACTTTATTCAAATGCTCTTTAAAGGGCCTTTGACATCCCCAATGGCTGAACATGCCCTTTTGAGATTCCTAATGAGGACACAAAGTGTATTAAACCTTGCATTCAAAGATGTTGGCCTAATTAGCAGTGGATTTAGCCCCAGTCAAAGCAAGGCTATCAATCGTCTTCTCTACTGTCTATTGAGATGATCATTTTTCCATTCCTTGGCTACTGCTGACATAGCAAACTCCTCTGAGGAATCAATTATCAGCTGCATTTGTAGCATTTTGGACAGCGCTGACACAGGCAGACACTGTTTGCACACCCTGAAATGCTCAGTCCAATGCCACTTTGACAGCACAGGCAGGGAGCCTCAGCACTCTGCTTCTGTCCCTCTGCCCCCAGAGGCTGCCCTGCACTGAATCCGTGCCTCTAATACATCTGTTGAGTTTTCACCTAAGCTGTGACCCCCAGGCTCTGCACGGTTCAGCCTCCAAACTTTCTGAGACAAAAACAAGAATTCTCTGAGGATAAAACTGATCCCCTGAAGCAGCATTTGCCACCATTTTCCCTACAAGTCACAGATGTCCCTGAGCTTCCCAGAGAGGAGCCAGCTGGGGTATTTTTAGCCCCTCCCTTTCCTGGAGCTGGGTTCTGGAGCTGAGATGCCCCAGTGAGAGCTCAGCCCCGAGGCCGAGCGCCGCCCCCATCTCAGATGCTGCACAGCTCTGCAGCAGCCAGGGGAAACCTGCCAAATACACCTGCCATGGGTATTGGGCACGAGGGACAAGCTCAGCACCTCCTGATTTGGAGGAGCTACTCTAGTGTCTGTTCACAGGCATTCCCTGTAAAGACTCCCTGGGAAGACCTCTTGGCTTAGAAGGGGAGGCCGTACCTG
This sequence comes from Motacilla alba alba, assembly GCF_015832195.1. Classification (NCBI taxonomy): domain Eukaryota; kingdom Metazoa; phylum Chordata; class Aves; order Passeriformes; family Motacillidae; genus Motacilla; species Motacilla alba. The sequence goes on from NW_024037590.1 coordinate 112,538, forward strand.
TGATACGCTCGGTGACATCCAGCAGAGCTTGGCCACTCAGTTGATTCCATTGGTAGCTGAACTCTTTCAGCAGTGATACTTTATCTACAAGTGAAACACATGTTTCTGCTCACTCTTCTGAGGTCATAGGAGAAAGGACAGTGGGGAGGGAAAGGGCAGGGGCAGCCCCATTTTATAAAATAAAGTACATTTCTGATGATTTTTTGAATCCTTCTCTTCTTCCCTTCCAGCCTACTGGGCAGGCTTTTAAATTCCAAAAGAAAAGCTCTCCTTTCACATTTGTAAATCCAAACTTGTCTGCTGTACCAGGAGCTATGTTAAAACATTTCACACCAGGGACCTCAAGAGTTCAGTCACATGTAAGCAGTGAAAAGCTTTTGCATCCCAGAGCAAGAAGGAAGAACCCCATACTTGGGACACAGAAAGGCACTGAGTCAGGCAGTTTGGGGGTTCACAGAGCAGCTGGGGAGGAGAAAGTGGAAACTCCCCTTGAAGACCTGCCTCTTCAGCACTCCTTTTTTCAGGCATATTTCCCCAGTGGGGCATTTTCAGAGCTGACATAAATCTCTGTGGCAAAGGAATTTAGAGCAGCCCTGGCCTATGGAGTTGTTTGCTACAGCCATCTTGCCCCATGCAAAACATCACGTGGAACAACATTGACAGCTGGGTTTATACCTGATTGTTATAAAGAAATGAACTGGGCAAATCATAAGTTCCCCTTTGAAAACAGAAGACAAAGAAGAAAAGTGGAAAATAGGCAGCTAATGCCTATAATGTGGAGCCTTCCAGGTGGCTGCTCTGCAGAAGCTCTGGGGGTTCAGTGTCCCTTCATGCCAACAGCAAAGCTATTCATTTGGGAGGTCAAACGGGGCCCAAGCAAACTCCAAAACCCGCTTTGCCTCTGAATTGTAGCAAAGCTGTAGTCTGGAACTTGCTCTTCAGACAAGCAGCACAGAGCCAAGGGCTCCTGGGACTTTTGGGAAAGGCTGGTCACCTTCAAGCCTGTTGGGGGACTGGGGCATAAGGACTGCACCTCCACAGCTTCTGCTGGATGCCAGCTGGAGCGTTCCACAGACAACAGCAGCTATCAAGGCACTCAGCGTTCTCTTGTGTGGGAGAGACAGACGCAGTTGAGCAGAGTCCATGCCAGGGCTCAGCCTTACCTAAATGAGCAATGGCTTCTTCCAGGGCTTTCACAGCTGCGGCACGAACCCTGGGATCCTTGGAGTTCAGGTTCTTTGTTATTCCTTCCACCAAACCGATGACCACCGGGTTCAAGGCACCTTTCAGCACGCCTGTGATTTCAGCCAGCACGTCCAGCGCCTTCTGCTTCACTTTCTTGTGGCTGTCAGATATTCTCAGGACAAAATAATCAAAAATCTGTGAAGAGAACAAACAACATGAAGGCTGGATTCAAATGTCCTTGTTTGAAGAGTGCATGTAGCAGTCAGCAGTGTAAAAGAGGAAAGTGATCCTTTCTGTCAGCTCAGCACTTGCTTGCACAATTTCACTGTTTTCCTGGGGGCCACTCACTGGGATGGTGCCACAACCTCATGCTGGTGGAAAGATTTTCTTCAGGTTTTAAGAGGTTTGGCTGGGGACAGAATAGTTCCTATGCTATTTCTCTCCATCGATAAATCATTAAAACAATTCCATTTCTTAATGCTAAAGACAACCTCTGCTTTAGAAGGATGGAAGCAGATGTTTACAATGCCTGGTTTTCTATACAGTTGCCTCAAGTACTGAGGCCAATTAGGATTTTGCCAAAACTATGGCTGGAGGAGATCTAAGTTTTCTTTTGTTTGTCTCAGAGGCAGTGTCGGGAGAAGTGCAGGGCTCTGATCAACTCTTCCAGGATCCAGACCATTTCTCTAAGTAACAGGTAGACTTCTGAAATTCAATGTGCTGTACAGCTCTCATTAGAGCAGCTTCAGTCCCTTGACAGCCACATCATCAGGCACCTTCTCCTGGAAAAAGGGAAAAAGCAGCTACTGGGAGGAGAAGGCAGAGATTAGTCCTTAGCTGTTTTCCTCTTTTTCCAAAGAGAAAAAAAGACTCCCCCAGCAAGGGTGAGCACTGTCTTTACCAAGAGGAATAGGAACAAGGATGGAAATGAGTAGCCAGAGTTGTAGCTGTGCAAGACAAGATGGAGTATATAGAAGTATTCTTTAAAAAAACAACTGGGTTTATAAACCAACCCAGCCTGATCCTTCTCTTCCCTATGCAAACCCATTTTTGGTCTAGAGAATAACTGCCATGCCTTCAGTGGCGGGATTCCCTCCACTTAACCCAAGTGGGAGTAGGAGAGAGCAGCAGTTACACCAGCAGAAAATTCTGTCCTCCTCTGATGAACAGCATCAATAGGCACCTGCCAGACAAATACAGCTGGACTGAAATAACTTGTCCTGAAGCCTAGACCTGAATTAAATTTGTCTGGGTAAGAGGGACCAGCGTGTCCCAAACAGCCAGGATGGAGTGCCAAGACACACGGAATTAACTTCACAGCTACAGGCTCAGGAAAGGAGCTAAAGGAAAGGAACAGTGAAGATACCCTACATACTTGGACAATGTTAGTGGAGATGAGCTGGGGGCTGGTTTTACACAGGTCTTGGAGGAGTGCCACTCCTTCCAGCCGTGTCTGAAAGCCCTTGGCTTCCAGGAGATTGTAAAGCTTCTGGAGCAGCTCCGTTCCTTCCACAGCTGGAGGTAACGTGACCTGGGCTTTTGCAGGGTGTAGGAGGTGTCCATCAGAGGTAGATTTCACCCTGGGAAATAAAACCAAATGAAGACCTGTTGGTGATAATTATCATAGCATGGCATCCCCATCATGGAAATAATTACCATTGACTCCATGATTCCAGAAGGCTGATCAATCCCTATATTATATTATATTATATTATATATTATATATATTATATATATATATTATATTATATTATATTATATTATATATTATATTATATTATTATATTATATTATATATATTATATTATATTATATTATATACTATACATATTAAGAAACTCATCGCCCTTGCAGACAGTCTGATGCAGACAGACCAGATTGGTCAATTGAATCCAAACACCATCACCAGTGGCCAATTAAGAAATCACCCTTTGGCAAACAAATCTCCATGACACATTCCACATGTTCACAACAACAGGTGCAGCAAAGGGAAGATAAGACTTGTTTCTCATTCTTTTCTCTGATCTTCTCACAGCCTTCCCCAGGACAATGCCTGGGAAAGTTGTGCCTGCTGCTCTCTGTGGAGAGAGCTGCAGCCACAGGTAATACCTTCAGTTAATTGTGAGCAAAACATCTTCAGCAGCTTTCCTAATTATGTGATTTCAAGCTGGAAAATCATGAGGCTCTGAAGAATGACGTGGACCTCATGACAATCATTACAGGAGACAATCTGCAAGTAACATTCTCAGCAGTGCTCACTCAGGAAAACCAAGGATGAGGTGCATCTGATCTTTCTTCAGATGGCTGCCAAGGCACACAGGTCACATTGCTTTGTGGAGAAAGACAGACACTACTTCCAAGTTTAAAGGCCTCCCCATATGGGACGTGTGTGTCTTAATATAATAAGGAAACTCATCACTCTGGAGAAGTGTCTCTACAACCAGGCATGACAAGCTGGAGAAGTAGCTCGGATGCATCTGAGCAGATAAACAGGGCCATATTTGAAAGATTCAGAAAATCAGTAACGGAGATAAAACCAGAAGCCAGACACCCCAGAACTACACTCACATTTCATTTGCTTCCCTAGAGACCAGATCCACAGCTTAACAACACCACTGGGAACAATTCTCCTGGATCAACCTGTCTCTTCCATGAGCACGGGAAGATGCTAGCCATGCTACGGAGGCATGTGGTCACTTTCCTGCCACTGCTGAGCATGACAGAGCTAAATTAATCCCCTCTGTTATCAGAGGAGAACAGGTACAAGTAGCTCTGCAACTGCCATGAAGAGAGAGCAAGGAGCAAATTCCTGTCTTAAATGCTGATTGCAGCACAGCACAAAAGAAACCAAACATGCTGTCCATCAAGCAAATTGTAGGAAGGACAGGAATATCAAGACAAAAAGTCCACATTGAGACACCTGTTGACTGATGTTGCTCAGGAATTGCCTTGCTACTCACTACTCAAACTTGATACTGTTTGAGGGTAAGAAATCCATGATTCAGCCAGGCCAAACCACATGGATGAGAACTGCTTCTCTGTGGAATGGCATCTTGCTTCTAGGCTGAGACTTCTCATCCAAGCACCCATCTGAAAAAGACTCCACTCAGATGAAAAAAAAGGCCCTGGTTGAATTGACTTGTCCCAAGTCAGGCAGCAGAAACGTGGCCCTGTCACAGCCTCCACAACACTGCCCTTGCCACTGCACTGGATCGTCTGAGCTGCAACCAATGGGTGCCTTTTTGTCTCCCAACTTTGTGAAAACCCCTCCAGAGAAGTTGTGTTCAGCCTAATGCAGAAGTAGACATTTTTTATCGTAGAGCATTTGTAGGGAAAGGAAACAATCTGTGGCACTGGTCACCTCTGCCAGAAGGATTTTCCTGAGGAGGAGACATGTAAAGCTTGTCATGTGCTTTGTCACATCTGACAAAAGTGCTCAGTACCGTTTACGAGAAGACAATGTGGCCTGGGGCTTCTTTGAGCCATCATTCCTCTTCTTCACTGGCTCCTTGACTGATGGGCGTTCACCCTTCTGGTTTTCCATCCCCTACAATGACATAGAGAAACCCCATCAATCTTTAGAGTACAAAATAGGAAATTCCCTGCTTAAAACACAAGTTAGAACCAGGACCACTGCTACCAAGGCTTAGGGAAACATTTCCTAACTTACAGATGGAAACAGACCAGAGATTCAGATGCCAACTCTTTGTTTTCCATAGCCCAAGGCAGGTTATGGGTGCTCCCAGACTGAGCAGCAGTCTAAAATCCCAAATTCCTTCGTCTTGAGCACAAATGGGAATAATGCAAACTGGTAGGCAACGAGTGTTTGTAGAGGAATCAACAGAAAAAACTGGACTCTTTGGGGGTTGGCCCATTGTGTTGGAAGACAATTTGGCTCAACACCCACTCTCCCTGTGCCTGCACAAAGGCATGCTCCCTTCTATAATGTTGATCAAAAAAATTAAATCCCCCCCAAAACAAACAGAGAAATTTCCACTGGATGCTGCTGAATTCATCAAGCTGCTTCCAGCTCCACAGGGCTTGACAGCAGGGCAGTATTCCCAAAAGACAGACAGTAATTGTAGTAACTAGGATTGACTTGGCCATCTTTTGTAAATTTGCTAATTTTCCTGGTACCACTACTTCCAGTGTTTTTGCAAAGACTCTGTTATCTTCAGAAGCACTGTTCTCACTTAATTGCTTTACTGGGGGCAGAGTAGGGAGAGCGTGGTGGGGGCTTACACTTAAATGTAAACCCATTTTCTCCTCTTTCCCTTTCCTCTTTGTGACCGATACTGGAAATATTCAAAACCCCACTTTTTCTCTAATAGTATCAGTTCCTTTGTGATCTGCAGGTGAACAGGCTGAGGATTAACAGCTCATTCCCAGGAGCAAAATGATTGAGCAGAAGAGGAATGAGATCAAGACAGATTGGGTATGTTTGATCTCATATTAGCAGTGGCAATGCTTGCACAAAGGAGACATTTCTCCTGCCAAGCACTTACTTTCTTCTTAATTCTTCTCAGAATATCTTCCAGGTCACGGGTGGCAAGAGATTGTTCCAAAAGCATTTTGAATCTTTGATGATTGAGCAACATCTTCACCATCTCCTGTCCATAATGCCTAAGGAAGGATAGAAGGAAGGAAGGAAACGGAAGAAAAGTGAAGGAAGGAAACAAAAGAAAAGTGAACAAAGGAAGAGTGTTAACAGAAGAGGCTGATCCCTTAAACTCATCTGGTGCAATCCTTGCATCAGAAGGCGTTACCTACTCAGCAAAGAGGGAGATTTACCTCCACTTGACACTGCACAGTGCTGTCAGCTGAACACAAGAGGCAAGAGGAGAACGTGGAGCAACAGAAAAATACCATTTCACTCTGAAACTGTGCGTGGGCTTCAGTGGCATCAAAGGATCCCAGGGAACAAGCAAAACGCATCTGCTTTGCTGTCAGAGCCTATTAGCAGTGTCTTGCTGCCATTGCACAATATTTTGCCTTTCTTGAACTGGCAGGGAAGCCAGGACAAAACACCTCATGCATCCTAGTGATTATTCTATACTATATGTATGCACAGGGGCAGCTAGTTGCTCTGGTGCTCTTGGCAGCTATTAATGGCAATTTAATCATCAAAGGAAGGGGATTTTGGTGGTTTGCGTTGATTTTGCCTCTAGGAAACCAGATTTCTTCAAGAAGAAATTTGGAGCTCACTGAGCCACAGATACCAGCATTCTAGAAATCTGCAGAACAGGTTCAGAAAGACTGAATATGTTGGCTAAAGAGCCCTGAAATATCTCTAGGAAAGTCTGAAGTTACTGAGAAATGGATGTTTGGGATCCTTCAGTGATGAACATTAGCCAACACTTTGGCTTTGTGCACCTAAGGCCAAACAAAACTGTTGGACTGGCTCATCTGAGCTCTTTTGATCTCAGTAAAGAATCCTTCAAGCCACAGGAAGCTGGCAATGCTCCTTTTTGCTGGCCAACCTCAGGTTACCCAGTACAGCCATTTGCCCAGGCAACCCAGAGCAGTGGTCACAGCACCCAGGCTGGCAGAGCTCAAGGAGCATTTGGACAATGCTCTCAGGCACACGGAGTGACTCTTGGGGCCATGCACATGGGCAGGAGATGGACTCGAGGACCCTGATGGGTCCCTTCCAGCTCAGCATATTCCATGATTCCATGACCCTGATTGACACAGTGAGGTAACTTCATAGTTCCTTTAGTTTCCACTCTTTTGTGGTTTTACCTTTATAGGCAGACACAAAAGGGTTTTCCTGCTTTTGGAGGGGAAATGAAGATCATTACCTTGTGTCCTTGTGACAGTCCTGAGCAAGCTTCCCTGCCACGTGTGCCAGCCTCTCAGCCCTGGGGGTGCCTGCGAGCTTTGTGACTCCAATTCTCTCCAGCAGGGACAGGAGGAGTTTGGCCGCACACTTCCGCACCTGGGCGTGGCGGCTCCTGGGAAGGAGAGAGCAAACCCTGGGGCACAGGGAGAAGGAGCAACAGCAGCACAGGCCTTGGCCAGAGCCTGCTCCCTGTCCTCGCTGGGAGAAGGAGGCCTGGCTTCTCCCTGCAGCTTTAGACACCTGTAGAAGGTTCTGTCCTCAGGGAAACACAAAGTTAGCATTGTACAGAAGGCCTGCCTGCAAGGAAGAGGGAGGGATTCAGTCTCCCTGCACCATCTGATACTCCATGTCTTTCACAGTATTTACTCTGAGAAAGATTAAAGAAATAGATTACATTGAGAAATTCTTTAGCAATTAAGGACAAGTCATGCTGAGCCATCACAGGGCACCCACTACACAGAGCTGCAGCAGGATTGAGGCTCTTTCCACCCATTTATCCCCAAATCTGCAGAGCTTTGGAAAAAAAAAAACAAATGCAGGGAAAACACCCTGTGGGCCGTGAAGTTGCAGAATATCCAGCAATGCAGCTTGTTTCTTCTGTGAGGCTTGGCAAGGGATACATCTGAATGTTTTACCCTATTCCAAAGCTGAGGAAGGGGTGGCAGGCAGTTTAGCCAGGGTGTCCTGTTCTAGAGAGTGTCTCTTGGGAGCTATCAGGCCCAGCACCAACATTTAAGGCAGCAGTTGCTTCAACTGTCCCATGGCAATCAGCCTGTGAAGGTGCCTTTAAAGTGATTCATCATCTCAAGGCTAACATGAAACATCAGTTTGAAGAGAAAGTAGAGTTCTATGGCCAGGACAGTCATACAAGACTCCTTTTGGCAGGAGCTGCATCTGCTGTGCAGGCTGTGCCACCCCCAGCAGATTGTCCCCCATGTGCTCCACGCCCCAGCAAGCACCCTCTCATTTCTCAAGTTAATGGCATCATGAGGAGACATGGTTTTCCCAGGGCCTCGGTGGTGAGCGCTGTGAAATACCAAACACTGCTCACAGCTGCAATTGCAATTGTCCCTCTTCCCACAAAAGCACAAGGCTCTATCCTCAGCCTTTGCAGGCACTTTCACTTCCCCAGCGGTCACCACATCTAGGAAAATCTGACAGACTGGGAGAACTCGAGGAAGCAGCAGGAAGCTGAGTCAGAGGAGCTCTAGTTTGGATACCAGGAAAAAGGTTTTTCACCCAGAGGGGGGTTGGGCACTGGAACAGGCTCCCCAGGCCAGTGGTCACAGCACCAAGCGGGACAGAGTTGAAGAAGCATTTGGACAGCAGTCTCAGGCACTTGGTGTCACCCTTGGGCTGTTGTGTGCAAGGCCAGGAGCTGGACTCCATGGTCCTGATGGGCCCCTTCCAACTCCCCATATTCTACAGGTCTGGGATTCTGAGAACTAACAGGCTGCAGGAGGGCAGAAATAGGTGACAAGAGGAAAGAAATGAGGTTGATCCGAGAGTCAAGCCACTGAGTTCACAGGAGACACAGGATACAGGACCCTTCCCTTCCACCATTCCCATTCTGCCTCTCATCCCTTCTCCCTCCCACACACTAGAAGGTGAAGAATATCACTGAAAGAAGAACCTACTTGACTCCCATGTCCATGAGGGCAGTCATTGCTCGTGCAGGAGTCACAGTCTCCACCATGATCCCCAGGGTCTGACTGGCTGCTTTCTGAACAAATTCTGGGGAGTTTGACACCATCTGGAGAAGGACCCGAGCAACCTCATCGACCTCAGAGTCCATCTCCTTCTTCAAGGTCACAAAGAGCTCTCCCAGAGTGACGATTGCAGAGTAGGACACCTTGGAACGGAGGTTGGTCACCTGGGCAAGTCATGAGGGGAAACATAAGAACCACCTTGAAAAGCAAGCCAGTTGCCTTCAACAGAAGTCCCAGAAAAAGACAACACATCCCACTGTGTCCAGAGGAACATAAAAGTACAAGAAGAGCAGGAGAGCACCAGCACAGAAAGACACTTACTCTGGCACCAATTTCTGGCCTCAGACCTGCTTATTGCAGGCCTAAAAACAAATTTCCCTAAAGTGTTCTACTTAACTCTCCTAAAATGTCCACAGCTTTGATTTTAGGCCCTTTGACTAGCAAACTGAAGCAAGGGCTGCTTTCAAATCATAAATGCACAAGTCATAAAGATAGAAGAGTCAGGTGCTCCTGTTCCAAAAAGCAACACCAGCAGGTGAAGCACTCAGCCATGAAACACAAAACACTGGCTCAGGTATACAGACTAATTTGCAGTCTTGAATTACAGCTTGGGCAGAGACTGGGACTCTGGCAAATAACCTCATCAGTGTCTCAGTGTCTGCATTTGCACATTGCATTCTAAAGGCACCACACTCAAAGAGGAGTGTCAGAGACCAGTAAATACAGCTACATGTAGCCACAGGTCCTACAGAGAGCTGACAGACATCAGAAACAGAAGGTCTAAAACCAGAAATGAAGGCAGACCCTGAGCACCCATGCAGATGGACAAGCACATACCTACTCTACACACCGTGTGTCAAGTGTGGGGGACAATTCAGAACAATGTTCTCACCTGGCTGGTAACTGCCAGGCAAACGTCACGAAGTCTACACAGCAGGACCTCTGAATGGGACCCAGCCAGGTGTCTGATCTTGAAGAGTCCCTTCTCCTTCAGCTCCCTGAAAGGCAGAAGATTGATTTTTCTCTCCACCAAGGCAGCACTCTCAGAAATTACCAGCCTGGCAGCTCAGTCCAACAATGGGAGATGCTTTTCAAGGAGTACTTAATGAAATCGTGGAATGCGTTGCCCCAGGATGCTGTGGCTGTCAAAAGCATACACAAATCCAAGAGGCAAATTGAGGGGTTTCAGAGTGGCATTTAAGAAGACAAGCCTTTCTGAAATCTCTGGCACATGATGCCCCTCTGTTACTGCTTCCTAGAAGCTGTGAGACCGGGCCATGCTGCTGTTTGTTGTCACCTCCCTGTACCTGTCCCTGAGACACAGTCCCACCGGGCTGTTCTTGGGGCATTTTCCTTCTTTGTCAGCCCCAGCAGGCAGGGCAGCAGGGAGAGTCTGCACTGACACTCTGCAGCTGAGTTTCCACTCTATGATCTAGGCCTGTCACCCCCTCCACTCCACCTCACATATTCCCCAAAAAAGCAGCAGGATGTCCCAGGAGATTCCACGCCTGGACAAGAACTGTTGAAACTCTGGCTTTTCCCAAAACCCCCTACCTAAAAGAACCCCCACAACAGCAACATGTTATTTAAAAGCTGCAAGCAACTCTGTCTCTCAGCACTTGCTTTGTGCAGGCCCTCAGCTACAGGAAAGTATGTGAGGCATCAGGGCTGCAGCACAGGGCTGGTGACCGATCCCAGGGGCACCCCTGAGTGTCACCCGGACCCCCCACACCTGCAGAAGCTCTCTGCACCTCACAGGGCACCAAAGAGAAATGGGGAAGAGAAAGCAGAAGAGAAAGGGCAAAACAAAGGTGCCTGCACAAGGAGATGCATGGTGGCAGATTTTTCATGCTTATCCCAGTGTGAATGGAGTCCTTACCCCTGTGTGAATGAAGCATCCACCAGGGAGTGATCAAAAAGACATCCAAAAGAAAACCAATATCACCTAACATTTGTAGGGTTATCACCTCTGGGCCTCCTTCTGCCTGTGTATAATTTTGGGACACATGGTGAGTATTGACAAAACCTCTCAGGCCCATGTGAAGCAGTGAGAAGGAAACGTAGCATTCCAAAAGTGCAAGATTCCTAGAGGATTTCATTTCTTTTTCCTTCCCTTCTGCCATGAGCCCTTCAGGAGTAATGACAGGCTGAGGGACTTGAAAGCACAATTCAGACCGTTTCTCAAACAAAGGAACTCCCTGGAGCTGCTTCTGGGACTCCCACGCAGGAGCTCACAGGGAGACCCTGTCACCTGCCATTGCTGGCAGCAGTGGGAGCAGAGAGGAATCTTACTCAGTCCCACTGGGCCAGTGGCTCAAGGCACCCAAATCTCTACACTCAAAACTTCTGCCATCCTGCTTCT
>NW_024037590.1:124635-146723 GCF_015832195.1 Motacilla alba alba
CTTTTGTGGCTTCCAACAAACAGCTGTTGCAAACCTCAGGGTGTCTTAGATAATTACCCAGACCCCATTGCTGTGGCATTTGAGCATCTCCACATTTTAATGCCACTTCCCCTCCCCATGGTAATGGCCTTTTTTCTTATAATGTCCACTGAAATAGGGGCATAGAGGGAGAAAAATGCTACACAGGGGACTGAAATTCGCTCTGGAGACCATTCTTATTTTCTGATCAGGCATCATGTTATCTAGCAGCCATTTAATATTCTGTGGTGGAAGAGACTTCATTTTCTCTATGCTGGTAATCCAGCAGCAGTCATCAACATTGAAACAGCTCCTGAAAGTACCCAAAACCAATTCTGCTAAGCGGGAAAGGGTTATGGTACCCATCTTATAATGGGAATTCATTTGAGTTTAAATGCAATTAAAGACATCGGTGACTGTTGAACATGAGGAACAGCTGTCTGTTCCTACTCAATCTCAGAGAGAACATCTGCTTTTTCTGAAGTAGTCCCAATTTATGGTTAATTCCTTTATTTGAAAAAGAGATCAAAAGAACTGCAGAACTAAATTCCCTATTGCTGGAGATGGACTTTATTCAAATGCTCTTTAAAGGGCCTTTGACATTCCCAATGGCTGAACATGCCCTTTTGAGATTCCTAATGAGGACACAAAGTGTATTAAACCTTGCATTCAAAGATGTTGGCCTAATTAGCAGTGGATTTAGCCCCAGTCAAAGCAAGGCTATCAATCATCTTCTCTACTGTCTATTGAGATGATCATTTTTCCATTCCTTGGCTATTGCTGACATAGCAAACTCCTCTGAGGAATCAATTATCAGCTGCATTTGTAGCATTTTGGACAGCGCTGACACAGGCAGACACTGTTTGCACACCCTGAAATGCTCAGTCCAATGCCACTTTGACAGCACAGGCAGGGAGCCTCAGCACTCTGCTTCTGTCCCTCTGCCCCCAGAGGCTGCCCTGCACTGAATCCGTGCCTCTAATACATCTGTTGAGTTTTCACCTAAGCTGTGACCCCCAGGCTCTGCACGGTTCAGCCTCCAAACTTTCTGAGACAAAAACAAGAATTCTCTGAGGATAAAACTGATCCCCTGAAGCAGCATTTGCCACCATTTTCCCTACAAGTCACAGATGTCCCTGAGCTTCCCAGAGAGGAGCCAGCTGGGGTATTTTTAGCCCCTCCCTTTCCTGGAGCTGGGTTCTGGAGCTGAGATGCCCCAGTGAGAGCTCAGCCCCGAGGCCGAGCGCCGCCCCCATCTCAGATGCTGCACAGCTCTGCAGCAGCCAGGGGAAACCTGCCAAATACACCTGCCATGGGCATTGGGCACGAGGGACAAGCTCAGCACCTCCTGATTTGGAGGAGCTACTCTAGTGTCTGTTCACAGGCATTCCCTGTAAAGACTCCCTGGGAAGACCTCTTGGCTTAGAAGGGGAGGCCGTACCTGTGATACGCTCGGTGACATCCAGCAGAGCTTGGCCACTCAGTTGATTCCATTGGTAGCTGAACTCTTTCAGCAGTGATACTTTATCTACAAGTGAAACACATGTTTCTGCTCACTCTTCTGAGGTCATAGGAGAAAGGACAGTGGGGAGGGAAAGGGCAGGGGCAGCCCCATTTTATAAAATAAAGTACATTTCTGCTGATTTTTGACTCCTTCTCTTCTTCCCTTCCAGCCTACTGGGCAGGCTTTTAAATTCCAAAAGAAAAGCTCTCCTTTCACATTTGTAAATCCAAACTTGTCTGCTGTACCAGGAGCTATGTTAAAACATTTCACACCAGGGACCTCAAGAGTTCAGTCACATGTAAGCAGTGAAAAGGTTTTGCATCCCAGAGCAAGAAGGAAGAAGCCCATACTTGGGACACAGAAAGGCACTGAGTCAGGCAGTTTGGGGGTTCACAGAGCAGCTGGGGAGGAGAAAGTGGAAACTCCCCTTGAAGACCTGCCTCTTCAGCACTCCTTTTTTCAGGCATATTTCCCCAGTGCGGCATTTTCAGAGCTGACATAAATCTCTGTGGCAAAGGAATTTAGAGCAGCCCTGGCCTATGGAGTTGTTTGCTACAGCCATCTTGCCCCATGCAAAACATCACGTGGAACATCATTGACAGCTGGGTTTATACCTGTTTGTTATAAAGAAATGAACTGGGCAAATCATAAGTTCCCCTTTGAAAACAGAAGACAAAGAAGAAAAGTGGAAAATAGGCAGCTAATGCCTATAATGTGGAGCCTTCCAGGTGGCTGCTCTGCAGAAGCTCTGAGGGTTCAGTGTCCCTTCATGCCAACAGCAAAGCTATTCATTTGGGAGGTCAAACGGGGCCCAAGCAAACTCCAAAACCCGCTTTGCCTCTGAATTGTAGCAAAGCTGTAGTCTGGAACTTGCTCTTCAGACAAGCAGCACAGAGCCAAGGGCTCCTGGGACTTTTGGGAAAGGCTGGTCACCTTCAAGCCTGTTGGGGGACTGGGGCATAAGGACTGCACCTCCACAGCTTCTGCTGGATGCCAGCTGGAGCGTTCCACAGACAACAGCAGCTATCAAGGCACTCAGCGTTCTCTTGTGTGGGAGAGACAGACGCAGTTGAGCAGAGTCCATGCCAGGGCTCAGCCTTACCTAAATGAGCAATGGCTTCTTCCAGGGCTTTCACAGCTGCGGCACGAACCCTGGGATCCTTGGAGTTCAGGTTCTTTGTTATTCCTTCCACCAAACCGATGATCACCGGGTTCAAGGCACCTTTCAGCACGCCTGTGATTTCAGCCAGCACGTCCAGCGCCTTCTGCTTCACTTTCTTGTGGCTGTCAGATATTCTCAGGACAAAATAATCAAAAATCTGTGAAGAGAACAAACAACATGAAGGCTGGATTCAAATGTCCTTGTTTGAAGAGTGGATGTAGCAGTCAGCAGTGTAAAAGAGGAAAGTGATCCTTTCTGTCAGCTCAGCACTTGCTTGCACAATTTCACTGTTTTCCTGGGGGCCACTCACTGGGATGGTGCCACAACCTCATGCTGGTGGAAAGATTTTCTTCAGGTTTTAAGAGGTTTGGCTGGGGACAGAATAGTTCCTATGCTATTTCTCTCCATCTATAAATCATTAAATCAATTCCATTTCTTAATGCTAAAGACAACCTCTGCTTTAGAAGGATGGAAGCAGATGTTTACAATGCCTGGTTTTCTATACAGTTGCCTCAAGTACTGAGGCCAATTAGGATTTTGCCAAAACTATGGCTGGAGGAGATCTAAGTTTTCTTTTGTTTGTCTCAGAGGCAGTGTCGGGAGAAGTGCAGGGCTCTGATCAACTCTTCCAGGATCCAGACCATTTCTCTAAGTAACAGGTAGACTTCTGAAATTCAATGTGCTGTACAGCTCTCATTAGAGCAGCTTCAGTCCCCTGACAGCCACATCATCAGGCACCTTCTCCTGGAAAAAGGGAAAAAGCAGCTACTGGGAGGAGAAGGCAGAGATTAGTCCTTAGCTGTTTTCCTCTTTTTCCAAAGAGAAAAAAAGACTCCCCCAGCAAGGGTGAGCACTGTCTTTACCAAGAGGAATAGGAACAAGGATGGAAATGAGTAGCCAGAGTTGTAGCTGTGCAAGACAAGATGGAGTATATAGAAGTATTCTTTAAAAAAACAACTGGGTTTATAAACCAACCCAGCCTGATCCTTCTCTTCCCTATGCAAACCCATTTTTGGTCTAGAGAATAACTGCCATGCCTTCAGTGGCGGGATTCCCTCCACTTAACCCAAGTGGGAGTAGGAGAGAGCAGCAGTTACACCAGCAGAAAATTCTGTCCTCCTCTGATGAACAGCATCAATAGGCACCTGCCAGACAAATACAGCTGGACTGAAATAACTTGTCCTGAAGCCTGGACCCAAATTAAATTTGTCTGGGTAAGAGGGACCAGCGTGTCCCAAACAGCCAGGATGGAGTGCCAAGACACACGGAATTAACTTCACAGCTACAGGCTCAGGAAAGGAGCTAAAGGAAAGGAACAGTGAAGATACCCTACATACTTGGACAATGTTAGTGGAGATGAGCTGGGGGCTGGTTTTACACAGGTCTTGGAGGAGTGCCACTCCTTCCAGCCGTGTCTGAAAGCCCTTGGCTTCCAGGAGATTGTAAAGCTTCTGGAGCAGCTCCGTTCCTTCCACAGCTGGAGGTAACGTGACCTGGGCTTTTGCAGGGTGTAGGAGGTGTCCATCAGAGGTAGATTTCACCCTGGGAAATAAAACCAAATGAAGACCTGTTGGTGATAATTATCATAGCATGGCATCCCCATCATGGAAATAATTAGCATTGACTCCATGATTCCAGAAGGCTGATCAATCCCTTTATTATACTATATATATTATACTATATTATACTATATTATATTATACTATATTATATTATATTATATTATATTATATTATATTATATTATATATTATATTATATTATATTATATTATATTATATTATATTATATTATACATATTAAGAAACTCATTGCCCTTGCAGACAGTCTGATGCAGACACACCAGATTGGTCAATTGAATCCAAACACCATCACCAGTGGCCAATTAAGAAATCACCCTTTGGCAAACAAATCTCCATGACACATTCCACATGTTCACAACAACAGGTGCAGCAAAGGGAAGATAAGACTTGTTTCTCATTCTTTTCTCTGATCTTCTCACAGCCTTCCCCAGGACAATGCCTGGGAAAGTTGTGCCTGCTGCTCTCTGTGGAGAGAGCTGCAGCCACAGGTAATACCTTCAGTTAATTGTGAGCAAAACATCTTCAGCAGCTTTCCTAATTATGTGATTTCAAGCTGGAAAATCATGAGGCTCTGAAGTGCAACGTGGACCTCGTGACAATCATTACGGGAGACAATCTGCAAGTAACATTCTCAGCAGTGCTCACTCAGGAAAACCAAGGATGAGGTGCATCTGATCTTTCTTCAGATGGCTGCCAAGGCACACAGGTCACATTGCTTTGTGGAGAAAGACAGACACTACTTCCAAGTTTAAATGCCTCCCCATATGGGACGTGTGTGTCTTATAATAAGGAAACTCATCACTCTGGAGAAGTGTCTCTACAACCAGGCATGACAACCTGGAGAAGTAGCTCGGATGCATCTGAGCAGATAAACAGGGCCATATTTGAAAGATTCAGAAAATCAGTAACGGAGATAAAACCAGAAGCCAGACACCCCAGAACTACACTCACATTTCATTTGCTTCCCTAGAGACCAGATCCACAGCTTAACAACACCACTGGGAACAATTCTCCTGGATCAACCTGTCTCTTCCATGAGCACGGGAAGATGCTAGCCATGCTACGGAGGCATGTGGTCACTTTCCTGCCACTGCTGAGCATGACAGAGCTAAATTAATCCCCTCTGTTATCAGAGGAGAACAGGTACAAGTAGCTCTGCAACTGCCATGAAGAGAGAGCAAGGAGCAAATTCCTGTCTTAAATGCTGATTGCAGCACAGCACAAAAGAAACCAAACATGCTGTCCATCAAGCAAATTGTAGGAAGGACAGGAATATCAAGACAAAAAGTCCACATTGAGACACCTGTTGACTGATGTTGCTCAGGAATTGCCTTGCTACTCACTACTCAAACTTGATACTGTTTGAGGGTAAGAAATCCATGATTCAGCCAGGCCAAACCACATGGATGAGAACTGCATCTCTGTGGAATGGCATCTTGCTTCTAGGCTGAGACTTCTCATCCAAGCACCCATCTGAAAAAGACTCCACTCAGATGAAAAAAAAGGCCCTGGTTGAATTGACTTGTCCCAAGTCAGGCAGCAGAAACGTGGCCCTGTCACAGCCTCCACAACACTGCCCTTGCCACTGCACTGGATCGTCTGAGCTGCAACCAATGGGTGCCTTTTTGTCTCCCAACTTTGTGAAAACCCCTCCAGAGAAGTTGTGTTCAGCCTAATGCAGAAGTAGACATTTTTTATCGTAGAGCATTTGTAGGGAAAGGAAACAATCTGTGGCACTGGTCACCTCTGCCAGAAGGATTTTCCTGAGGAGGAGACATGTAAAGCTTGTCATGTGCTTTGTCACATCTGACAAAAGTGCTCAGTACCGTTTACGAGAAGACAATGTGGCCTGGGGCTTCTTTGAGCCATCATTCCTCTTCTTCACTGGCTCCTTGACTGATGGGCGTTCACCCTTCTGGTTTTCCATCCCCTACAATGACATAGAGAAACCCCATCAATCTTTAGAGTACAAAATAGGAAATTCCCTGCTTAAAACACAAGTTAGAACCAGGACCACTGCTACCAAGGCTTAGGGAAACATTTCCTAACTTACAGATGGAAACAGACCAGAGATTCAGATGCCAACTCTTTGTTTTCCATAGCCCAAGGCAGGTTATGGGTGCTCCCAGACTGAGCAGCAGTCTAAAATCCCAAATTCCTTCGTCTTGAGCACAAATGGGAATAATGCAAACTGGTAGGCAACGAGTGTTTGTAGAGGAATCAACAGAAAAAACTGGACTCTTTGGGGGTTGGCCCATTGTGTTGGAAGACAATTTGGCTCAACACCCACTCTCCCTGTGCCTGCACAAAGGCATGCTCCCTTCTATAATGTTGATCAAAAAAATTAAATCCCCCCCCAAACAAACAGAGGATTTTCCACTGGATGCTGCTGAATTCATCAAGCTGCTTCCAGCTCCACAGGGCTTGACAGCAGGGCAGTATTCCCAAAAGACAGACAGTAATTGTAGTAACTAGGATTGACTTGGCCATCTTTTGTAAATTTGGAAATTTTCCTGGTACCACTACTTCCAGTGTTTTTGCAAAGACTCTGTTATCTTCAGAAGCACTGTTCTCACTTAATTGCTTTACTGGGGGCAGAGTAGGGAGAGCGTGGTGGGGGCTTACACTTAAATGTAAACCCATTTTCTCCTCTTTCCCTTTCCTCTTTGTGACCGATATTGGAAATATTCAAAACCCCACTTTTTCTCTAATAGTATCAGTTCCTTTGTGGTCTGCAGGTGAACAGGCTGAGGATTAACAGCTCATTCCCAGGAGCAAAATGATTGAGCAGAAGAGGAATGAGATCAAGACAGATTGGGTATGTTTGATCTCATATTAGCAGTGGCAATGCTTGCACAAAGGAGACATTTCTCCTGCCAAGCACTTACTTTCTTCTTAATTCTTCTCAGAATATCTTCCAGGTCACAGGTGGCAAGAGATTGTTCCAAAAGCATTTTGAATCTTTGATGATTGAGCAACATCTTCACCATCTCCTGTCCATAATGCCTAAGGAAGGACAGAAGGAAGGAAGGAAACAAAAGAAAAGTGAACAAAGGAAGAGTGTTAACAGAAGAGGCTGATCCCTTAAACTCATCTGGTGCAATCCTTGCATCAGAAGGCATTACCTACTCAGCAAAGAGGGAGATTTACCTCCACTTGACACTGCACAGTGCTGTCAGCTGAACACAAGAGGCAAGAGGAGAACGTGGAGCAACAGAAAAATTCCATTTCACTCTGAAACTGTGCGTGGGCTTCTGTGGCATCAAAGGATCCCAGGGAACAAGCAAAACGCATCTGCTTTGCTGTCAGAGCCTATTAGCAGTGTCTTGCTGCCATTGCACAATATTTTGCCTTTCTTGAACTGGCAGGGAAGCCAGGACAAAACACCTCATGCATCCTAGTGATTATTCTATACTATATGTATGCACAGGGGCAGCTAGTTGCTCTGGTGCTCTTGGCAGCTATTAATGGCAATTTAATCATCAAAGGAAGGGGATTTTGGTGGTTTGCATTGATTTTGCCACTAGGAAACCAGTTTTCTTCAAGAAGAAATTTGGAGCTCACTGAGCCACAGATACCAGCATTCTAGAAATCTGCAGAACAGGTTCAGAAAGACTGAATATGTTGGCTAAAGACCCATGAAATATCTCTAGGAAAGTCTGAAGTTACTGAGAAATGGATGTTTGGGATCCTTCAGTGATGAACATTAGCCAACACTTTGGCTTTGTGCACCTAAGGCCAAACAAAACTGTTGGACTGGCTCATCTGAGCTCTTCTGATCTCAGTAAAGAATCCTTCAAGCCACAGGAAGCTGGCAATGCTCCTTTTTGCTGGCCAACCTCAGGTTACCCAGTACAGCCATTTGCCCAGGCAACCCAGAGCAGTGGTCACAGCACCAAGGCTGGCAGAGCTCAAGGAGCATTTGGACAATGCTCTCAGGCACATGGAGTGACTCTTGGGGCCATGCACATGGGCAGGAGATGGACTCGATGACCCTGATGGGTCCCTTCCAGCTCAGCATATTCCATGATTCCATGACCCTGATTGACACAGTGAGGTAACTTCATAGTTCCTTTAGTTTCCACTCTTTTGTGGTTTTACCTTTATAGGCAGACACAAAAGGGTTTTCCTGCTTTCGGAGGGGAAATGAAGATCATTACCTTGTGTCCTTGTGACAGTCCTGAGCAAGCTTCCCTGCCACGTGTGCCAGCCTCTCAGCCCTGGGGGTGCCTGCGAGCTTTGTGACTCCAATTCTCTCCAGCAGGGACAGGAGGAGTTTGGCCGCACACTTCCGCACCTGGGCGTGGCGGCTCCTGGGAAGGAGAGAGCAAACCCTGGGGCACAGGGAGAAGGAGCAACAGCAGCACAGGCCTTGGCCAGAGCCTGCTCCCTGTCCTCGCTGGGAGAAGGAGGCCTGGCTTCTCCCTGCAGCTTTAGACACCTGTAGAAGGTTCTGTCCTCAGGGAAACACAAAGTTAGCATTGTACAGAAGGCCTGCCTGCAAGGAAGAGGGAGGGATTCAGTCTCCCTGCACCATCTGATACTCCATGTCTTTCACAGTATTTACTCTGAGAAAGATTAAAGAAATAGATTACATTGAGAAATTCTTTAGCAATTAAGGACAAGTCATGCTGAGCCATCACAGGGCACCCACTACACAGAGCTGCAGCAGGATTGAGGCTCTTTCCACCCATTTATCCCCAAATCTGCAGACCTTTGGAAAAAAAACAAATGCAGGGAAAACACCCTGTGGGCCGTGAAGTTGCAGAATATCCAGCAATGCAGCTTGTTTCTTCTGTGAGGCTTGGCAAGGGATACATCTGAATGTTTTACCCTATTCCAAAGCTGAGGAAGGGGTGGCAGGCAGTTTAGCCAGGGTGTCCTGTTCTAGAGAGTGTCTCTTGAGAACTATCAGGCCCAGCACCAACATTTAAGGCAGCAGTTGCTTCAACTGTCCCATGGCAATCAGCCTGTGAAGGTGCCTTTAAAGTGATTCATCATCTCAAGGCTAACATGAAACATCAGTTTGAAGAGAAAGTAGAGTTCTATGGCCAGGACAGTCATACAAGACTCCTTTTGGCAGGAGCTGCATCTGCTGTGCAGGCTGTGCCACCCCCAGCAGATTGTCCCCCATGTGCTCCACGCCCCAGCAAGCACCCTCTCATTTCTCAAGTTAATGGCATCATGAGGAGACATGGTTTTCCCAGGGCCTCGGTGGTTAGCGCTGTGAAATACCAAACACTGCTCACAGCTGCAATTGCAATTGTCCCTCTTCCCACAAAAGCACAAGGCTCTATCCTCAGCCTTTGCAGGCACTTTCACTTCCCCAGCGGTCACCACATCTAGGAAAATCTGACAGACTGGGAGAACTCCAGGAAGCAGCAGGAAGCTGAGTCAGAGGAGCTCTAGTTTGGATAGCAGGAAAAAGGTTTTTCACCCAGAGGGGGGTTGGGCACTGGAACAGGCTCCCCAGGCCAGTGGTCACAGCACCAAGCGGGACAGAGTTGAAGAAGCATTTGGACAGCAATCTCAGGCACTTGGTGTCACCCTTGGGCTGTTGTGTGCAAGGCCAGGAGCTGGACTCCATGGTCCTGATGGGCCCCTTCCAACTCCCCATATTCTACAGGTCTGGGATTCTGAGAACTAACAGGCTGCAGGAGGGCAGAAATAGGTGACAAGAGGAAAGAAATGAGGTTGATCCGAGAGTCAAGCCACTGAATTCACAGGAGACACAGGATACAGGACCCTTCCCTTCCACCATTCCCATTCTGTCTCTCATCCCTTCTCCCTCCCACACACTAGAAGGTGAAGAATATCACTGAAAGAAGAACCTACTTGACTCCCATGTCCATGAGGGCAGTCATTGCTCGTGCAGGAGTCACAGTCTCCACCATGATCCCCAGGGTCTGACTGGCTGCTTTCTGAACAAATTCTGGGGAGTTTGACACCATCTGGAGAAGGACCCGAGCAACCTCATCCACCTCAGAGTCCATCTCCTTCTTCAAGGTCACAAAGAGCTCTCCCAGAGTGACGATTGCAGAGTAGGACACCTTGGAACGGAGGTTGGTCACCTGGGCAAGTCATGAGGGGAAACATAAGAACCACCTTGAAAAGAAAGCCAGTTGCCTTCAACAGAAGTCCCAGAAAAAGACAACACATCCCACTGTGTCCAGAGGAACATAAAAGTACAAGAAGAGCAGGAGAGCACAAGCACAGAAAGACACTTACTCTGGCACCAATTTCTGGCCTCAGACCTGCTTATTGCAGGCCTAAAAACAAATTTCCCTAAAGTGTTCTACTTAACTCTCCTAAAATGTCCACAGCTTTGATTTTAGGCCCTTTGACTAGCAAACTGAAGCAAGGGCTGCTTTCAAATCATAAATGCACAAGTCATAAAGATAGAAGAGTCAGGTGCTCCTGTTCCAAAAAGCAACACCAGCAGGTGAAGCACTCAGCCAGGAAACACAAAACACTGGCTCAGGTCTACAGACTAATTTGCAGTCTTGAATTACAGCTTGGGCAGAGACTGGGACTCTGGCAAATAACCTCATCAGTGTCTCAGTGTCTGCATTTGCACATTGCATTCTAAAGGCACCACACTCAAAGAGGAGTGTCAGAGACCAGTAAATACAGCTACATGTAGCCACAGGTCCTACAGAGAGCTGACAGACATCAGAAACAGAAGGTCTAAAACCAGAAATGAAGGCAGACCCTGAGCACCCATGGAGATGGACAAGCACATACCTACTCTACACACCGTGTATCAAGTGTGGGGGACAATTCAGAACAATGTTCTCACCTGGCTGGTAACTGCCAAGCAAACGTCACGAAGTCTACACAGCAGGACCTCTGAATGGGACCCAGCCAGGTGTCTGATCTTGAAGAGTCCCTTCTCCTTCAGCTCCCTGAAAGGCAGAAGATTGATTTTTCTCTCCACCAAGGCAGCAGCCTCAGAAATTACCAGCCTGGCAGCTCAGTCCAACAATGGGAGATGCTTTTCAAGGAGTACTTAATGAAATCGTGGAATGCGTTGCCCCAGGATGCTGTGGCTGTCAAAAGCATACACAAATCCAAGAGACAAATTGAGGGGTTTCAGAGTGGCATTTAAGAAGACAGCCTTTCTGAAATCTCTGGCACATGATGCCCCTCTGTTACTGCTTCCTAGAAGCTGTGAGACCGGGCCATGCTGCTGTTTGTTGTCACCTCCCTGTACCTGTCCCTGAGACACAGTCCCACCGGGCTGTTCTTGGGGCATTTTCCTTCTTTGTCAGCCCCAGCAGGCAGGGCAGCAGGGAGAGTGTGCACTGGCACTCTGCAGCTGAGTTTCCACTCTATGATCTAGGCCTGTCACCCCCTCCACTCCACCTCACATATTCCCCAAAAAAGCAGCAGGATGTCCCAGGAGATTCCACCCCTGGACAAGAACTGTTGAAACTCTGGCTTTTCCCAAAACCCCCTACCTAAAAGAACCCCCACAACAGCAACATGTTATTTAAAAGCTGCAAGCAACTCTGTCTCTCAGCACTTGCTTTGTGCAGGCCCTCAGCTACAGGAAGGTATGTGAGGCATCAGGGCTGCAGCACAGGGCTGGTGACCGATCCCAGGGGCACCCCTGAGTGTCACCCGGACCCCCCACACCTGCAGAAGCTCTCTGCACCTCACAGGGCACCAAAGAGAAATGGGGAAGAGAAAGCAGAAGAGAAAGGGCAAAACAAAGGTGCCTGCACAAGGAGATGCATGGTGGCAGATTTTTCATGCTTATCCCAGTGTGAATGGAGTCCTTACCCCTGTGTGAATGAAGCATCCACCAGGGAGTGATCAAAAAGACATCCAAAAGAAAACCAATATCACCTAACATTTGTAGGGTTATCACCTCTGGGCCTCCTTCTGCCTGTGTATAATTTTGGGACACATGGTGAGTATTGACAAAACCTCTCAGGCCCATATGAAGCAGTGAGAAGGAAAAAGTCGCATTCCAAAAGTGCAAGATTCCTAGAGGATTTCATTTCTTTTTCCTTCCCTTCTGCCATGAGCCCTTCAGGAGTAATGACAGGCTGAGGGACTTGAAAGCACAACTCAGTCCATTTCTCAAACAAAGGAACTCCCTGGAGCTGCTTCTGGGACTCCCACGCAGGAGCTCACAGGGAGACCCTGTCACCTGCCATTGCTGGCAGCAGTGGGAGCAGAGAGGAATCTTACTCAGTCCCACTGGGCCAGTGGCTCAAGGCACCCAAATCTCTACACTCAAAACTTCTGCCATCCTGCTTCTGCCTTCAGGCAGCAAATCATCTCGTTCCAGAGCTTCCTCTCTTCCCTCAAGGTTTCCTTTGCAGCTCCATGGAGCAGCAGGCAAAGCGAGGAAACAGCACGGACCTGCTGCAGCTGGAGCACTGCTGCAGACCAAGGCCAAGAAAAGGCTGCTCTCAAATCTTTATCTCTCCCTGCTCTGCAGTGGTTTCACCAGCGCCCTTTGGCCCTCTGGGCTCTCGGGGCTCAGAGGCACTAGCAAGACACGCTTCTAACCTGCCTTCATGCCAAGAGGGACACAGAGTGAACAGGGCCTTTCTTACCAGTCATCGCTGCCGAGCCAGGAGAGTGCCTGCAGCAAGGACTGCTGTGGATCTGAAGAGGCCGTGTCCTTCTGCCCATGCCCACGGAGCGGCTCCTCTCGGCGCTCGGCACCAGTGGCCGTCTGCGAGGTCACTGCAAGGAGAGGCTCAGCCATGGGCGCTGCAGCCCCGGGCAAGGCACCCCGCCATGGAGCGGCCTGCAGCCCCATCTCCCAGCCAGGGTTTGCGTGCTGCAAAGTGGCACTGGGTCAGAGACTTCCCTGCTGGCTGGCTCCTTGGGCTCCTTGCTTTCTCCCAGCCCCTCCCATGCTGGGCACAGCTCCAGGCTAAACCTGACAATTGTCCCCGCAGCGCCAGCTCCCAAGTGCCACAGGTACCACAGCCAGCGGCAGGTTCCTGCGGCCGCAGAGCTCCCGCTCCCTGCGAGACAGCGCTGACCAGCAGCACTTGCTACCCCGGAGGGACCCCCTCAGGTGCCCCTCTTGCCTCAGCGCCCTGATTTCCCCCAGCCCTGAGGACAGGGGCACTCTGCAACTCCCTGAGGAGAGACCTGCAGCTGCCTGGAGACAGCACCAAGCCAAGCCTGAACAACCCAGCCCTGCTGGCCCGGCTGAATCCCCACGGAGCAGCTACCAGGGAACTGCCATACCTGACCCTTCCCACCTGACAGCGCCTCTGTTTCCATTGACTGCAAAGATTCTAGACAGCAGGCAGCTGAGTGCACAGACATTTTTGCCTGCTCTTGGGAAGGGAGCAGTTTTTGATTTTGTTCTTTCCAAGCATCATGAATCTTTACTCTTTCAGAGGTACACACTGCCAGTATTTCAAAGATGCTGAGCTGAAATGTATTTGCCATCTAACGGATGTGTTTGCAAACTCAGCAGTTTCTAAGCTTTCTCTTGTGGAAAAATTCAATTTCCAGACTAGACAGTTGACAAAAAAAGCCTTCCAAATGCACTCTGGGGATAAAAATATGCAAATACAGATCCACATTTTCAGGCAATCAATTTGTTACGCACTCTCTTGTTAATCAATTGACCTGGGTTTGCCCTAACTGAATTTTTTGGTAATGGAAAAAATGTACAAGTTATGAGAAAAATCTGGTGATAAATGCATTTCTTATGGAACCCATGTGTCATCAAAAATCACTGTCAATCAAACATTTCATCTTGTGCACTCAAAAGCTCATTGTCTAATGTGTAGATGAAAACACTTGAGCTGTCTAAAATGATGGAGCATAAATATTGCACAGAATTTAGATGAACAGCTCTAGACTCTGTAGGGTTTTTGTGCTGCCTTGCATGTTCTCACAAAGCATAGAGGAACGACAACATCAAAAATATTCAGAGGGGAGCTAATCTGGATGTCACTGAGGTACCCCAGCCACTGACACCAGTGATGTCACTGCAGATGTATGGAGACATACACATCTAGATTCACTTTGAATGGAGAGCCACGCCAGGCTAGCTCTGGTCAATTCTGAACCCATCAGTAGCATCACTAGAAAAGAGCATTCAAAGTAGCATTCCTAGCTCCCTTCTTCTTCTCTCACCCTACTTGGGATCACAGCACAGGCAGGCTACCCTCAAAGGAGAGACAAGAGCCACTAGGGACTATCTGCTGTCTCTTTACTGCAGGCAGCAAACAGCCTGGGAGCAGCAGGCAGCCCCTCCTGGCTCTCATCTGCTGCACACGGCTGCTGTATTTGCTGGGTGACACAGGAGGCACTGCTTGTTCCCTCTTGGCACTGCAGGCTGTGGGATGGTGGCAGCGAGGAGCCATCGGGCACTTCTGGGAGCAGCAGCACGACTGCACCAAGCCGCTGACTGCCCCGCAGAGACAGCCCTTGCTGGGATAGCAGAAAAGCCGGCTGCAGAACTGGACAGCAGCACAGGCAGAGGGCCCAGATGGTGAGTGAACAACTGATCGTGGTGCTTCTTGTAGGTGCACGCTGAGCACACCCTGGCAGACTGCCCTGCAGCTCATGCCTGCAGTCACAGCTGCCTCCTGGCACCAGTGCTGTAGTTTGGACTATCAGGATGGGCAAAAGCCAGAGCTTAGGCCTTGACCCCTGCTTTATTCAGTTCAACTTTCCAATGGATCTCTAAGAACCAAGTGCTCCAGTACTACCAAGCTGGAGTAACTCAAAAGTAGATTTGCTGTTCATTCTCAGGACAGACTATGGACCCAAGATCCCAGCTGTGCTGGCTGAGGCAGGAGGCAGTTGGTGCTCCTTGTGCAAGGAAAAACCCATGTGGAAAAAGCTGCCAGGGAGCAGGCTTACCTGAGGAGCCGTGTGGGAAGCTGCCATCCCCATGGATGATGGGCGTACTGGGCAGTAAGGGCATGTTGTCCTGCTTCCTCAAGACCTTCTTCTTCAAGGCACTACCAGGGTGTTTCCTCTGCCCTCTAGAAGCTGTGCCATCGACAGGTGGTAGGCTAAAGGCTGCAGGGACCAAAGAGGAGCTTGTAAGTGGAGAGTGCTGGACAGGGTGACGATGGAAAGGGCCAGAAAACTTGCCAGAGCTGGGTAACATCTCTCTGTTATCCCAAAGAACTTCAAGCATAACAATGGACTACCACTTTATACCAAGTACAACACTAACATGGGACAATGATCACAGAATCCTAGAAGAGTTTGGGTTGGAAGGCACCTTTAAGCACCATCTAGTCCAACCCCCATGAGCAGGGACATCTTCATCTAGATCAGGTTCCTCAGAGCCCCATGTAAGCTGGCCTTGAACACCTTCAAGGATGGACCAACAACAGCTTCTCTGGGCAAACCCTTCCAGCTTTTCATCCCCATTCATTATAAAAAAAAAAAAATTATTCCTTATATCTAATCTAAATGTATCCTCTTCTAGCTTCAAACCAAATTGCAGTGATGCTTCCCCTAAGAAACAAGGCAACCCAGTATTGCTTTGCTTTTGTTTTCCTGTTCCAGAGCCTGGCTGGGGAAGTTACCAAAGGAAAGTGCATTTAACCTTGGGTGATGCCCTTGGGCTGCCACCTAAGGGCCCCGCTGCCGCCCTCGGGCAGCGCTCACAGCCCTGCAGTCAGAGCCCCTCAGCTGGGATTCAATAGGGAACACTGCTTGCTCCTGGGGATACATCAGAAGCACTGGCTTCAGCACAGCTCTACAGTGCCAGCTCCTCAGCAGGGAGTGGCAGGAGAAGGATCTCTGCTGTTTTCATTAGAAGCACTTGAATTGTGTTTCTTCCAGGTTGCACCCTGGTTGAAAAGCATTCTTTTGGACTCCCCTTCCCTGGAGGCTGCTCTCCAGGAGAGAGTCTGAAGCCCCAGTGTACTTTGCAAGACAGAATTTTCTACTCTGAAAGACTTTAGAGGTGAAGGGGGGAAGCTGATATTCTGTTACTGACTCAGTGAGGCCATGGGCAAGACACTTCATGCCTCTCTAGTTTTCTTTGGGAAATGGAAAAAAATCCTCTGCAAGCTTCCACTCAGATGCAAGCCAAACAGCTCCCCAGTCTGATTGCAACCCTGTGCAAAGGGCAAGCAAGTGGTCAAAAAGGACCACAAGTGTAGGCACCACTTACTTGCTTCAGCTGCATCCCCAGGCTCGACTGTCTCAGGAAGAAGCTGCAAGGATGTTTTCCTTTGTCTCCTTTTCTTCATCTCTCTCTCAAAGAGCTCTGCATCCTTCCGCTCTAAGTTCTTCTGAGCCAACATGCACAACGCAGCACGGATCTAGGTGCAATGGAAATACATCATGGACTGTAAGCAGAGACACACAAAGCAGACACACCATCTCATCAGGAGCACAGAGTCCCTAGAGTGCCATAGGCTCAGTGCAGCTCCATACACATTCCAATAGTTTCAGAGGAATGTCTCCCGTCCTCACCTGGGCAATTACACACAGTGAGGTGGGACACTTCAGTGCCACAACCTCACACTGCTCCACCTGCAACCTATGTCAGGAAGCCCTGCTTGAAGCATGAAAGTCATAGGACTGCTCCAAGACAGAGGAAGAGCTGACATGACAGTGAGCAGGCAGCTCAGTTCCTACAGGCCATGGCAGGAGAATAAAAACCATGTGCAATATGCAGCAAGGAGGGGTAATTAGCTGTTGCTTAACACTCATGGCCAGGAACTGCAGCTGGTTCTCACTCCCTGGCTTCTGAAGGACTCAGTTCTGAAGGACTCTGAAGGACTTGGTCTCTGAGACCCAGAGACCAAAAGGAGGAGTCATGAGAAAACAAGTTGCAGAAACACTGATGTTAATGAGCAGAAAACTTGAGAATGAGGGGGCTGTGAGACACAGCCAGAAAGGTAAACCAGGAGTAATCAAACTCTGCCATCTTCTTTTGCAGCCTTGCTTACACCCAACATTAGAATCTTTGCTTCTCTGCTTCCCAGGATGCACTTTGCCCACGTTCACTGATGGGTAGCTTGCTCTGTCATTCCGAACTTCTCTAAAACAGCCTTTGCACATAAAGAATGCTTCTGGCATGACCTTAGTACCATCTCCAAACCAGGGACCTTGGCACCACTGGAAACAGCCAAGCAATTGCTCTGTAGCTGTCCAGTATATTCCCAAGGGAATCCCCATCCGCCAGGAGTGGAAGATTATGATTTTCAGGGACATTTTGGGCCAAGCACTAAACAGCCACTGGAAAGGAAGTCTGCTCATCCCTGTCCTTATCCCTTACCTTTCCAAAGCCGTCCCTCAGGTCTTTGTCACTCGTGAGACCAGGACTGGTGGGATGATCCGTCTCCTTGGCCTGGCTCAGTCGGAGGCCTGGTAATGGAAGCAAAGGTTCGTGTAAATCTCTGGCAGACTTCAGGCCCCCAAAAACACAATGCTGGCCAACAGGCAAGACAGGTTCCAGACTGCAGAGCTCTCAAGACACAGAGATTGTGATTGACAGCAGCAAGGTACAATGCCTAGACCCTGTCCCAAGGGATGGGCTACTGGCAGCAGACATGACATTACTCTGTTGGCCAGCAGACTGAAACCTGCTGCATGATGAAGGCCTCAGCCCCTGGATGCTGGAGAGCCTCTGTGTCTGATAGAGAAAGGCAGAGATGGAGATTGCTCTTGACAGAGGTTCTTATCTGCCCTTATTCATGCTGATTTTAGTAAACATCTTCTTTTGGTTCCTGAAAGTCCCAGGTTCTAATACCTGTATGCATTGAGATCAACCTCTTCTTCTCTTTGTTGGAATATTTTTAGAGCACATTCAAAGAAAAGCTTAGCATTGCAGGAGTATTACCCAAACATGAACTGTGTTCTTGACACTACATATTCGTTTTCCTCAAGGATTTTCCTTCTAAACTGTATGAGACTGGGCCACTTTTGGGCATGTCTAACTAGAGGCTGATTTTCTAACTGCAAGTAGAACAATGGAGCTCATTCTGAAATACTTGCCAACAGAGCTGTTAGAACTAAGAGAACTAATTCTTTACATGGCTTCACAGAGGATAAATTCACATGGCAGCCAAGCAGTTTGAGAGGAATACCTGTGTTAAAACTGGATTCCTTCACCCTGTAGAATGCTCAGGTCAGTAATAAAAGACAGACAGCTAAGGATTAATGAGATAGGTATTTTCTAGTCCAGAAATAGTCCAGAAAAAACTTCCCCTTACTTACTGAGCAATACTATTCCCTAGCTGCACATCAGCAATTGAGGAGTCATTCCAAAGGGGCCGTAGCCAGGATTTGGCAGAACTAACCCAGAGCAAAGGGACCAGGGGATCTGATCCCTTTTTCTGCATCAGCAGAAGGACTTCTTCAAGTCTCATCTCTCCTATCATGACACGCCCAGAGATGGCAAAGGAACAACATCAGTGTCCTTGAGGCTTTCAACTTGAAAGCATTGGCTGACCCAGATGCACCAGAGACTGTAGCCATGATAGTTTCTGAAAATCCTTTGTCAGGATTTTCTTCTCCTGAGAAGCTGAGGGGCCTCAGGAACAAATGTAAACAAATTACTGTCTGCTACTGTGGCATGCAACAGGTGCATCCTCCATTGGGCGATGTTAGGTGTTCCTACTGAATAACCAATCTAGGAGGCAGCTGGGTCAGACTCTCTGGGAGTCACAAGCCTTTGTTATTCATTCCTTTCTATTCCTGTCTCACTTTCTGATGCATCTTTCTCTCTGTTCTTTTAGTATAGTTTTAGTGGGTTTTTTTAAATATAATATATATCATAATAGATTAAACCAGCCTTCTGAAACATGGAGGCAAGAATTCTCCAGGTCTCACACTTGTCCTGGCTGCCCTGAAGACCACAAGAGACTGCATTTTGTCTGGCACAATTGCACTTGCCAGGGATCAGGCAAGGCAGGGAGGGAGGACAAGGCAGAAGGCATCTCCTCCCCCAGCCTCAGCCTGCAACACTGACACAGGCAGAGAGAGCCGGGCAGGAGATTTGTCATGCTGAACCTGCCATAGGTGGCTTTGGGCTTGTGCTGTCACAGGATGACAAACTCAGACCCTGCAGAGGATGCATCCATTTGGAAGGCACTTTCTCCCTAACTGGAAAATTTATAAGGACATTCTGTCAGAGGAGGTGGCCCTATTTCTGCCAAGACAAAACCAGGCAATGTCCGTGAATCTCCTCCACATTGCAAAGGCTTCAGCTCAGAAACTGCCCCAAGGAAAGGTTTTTTGCTTCAAAAGCAGGAGGAAGGAGTGGCAACATTTCTCATTTCATGCAAAAGGCCTTCTTTTTCCCTACTAGTTGTGACACTAGAAAGGCTGCAGGGAGACAAAAAGCATGTGCAGGATGGAGAGGAATGTTTCCTTTCCCTGCACTGCATTTCCAGGGCCCCAAGGTACCACTCCAGCTCCTGCCACTCAGCACTTCCCACTGGAGGAATTTTCACTGCACCACCAGACAACACTCCCAGGGACTGGGCTCTGGGAGAGTCCACTGAGCCCATCAAGGAAATAAAATGAATTTAAAGAAATGTTTAAAAGAATGGGTTTTAACCAAGCTTTCCAAATGTCACCTCTGAGTCAAGACTACAATGGTCATTTTAGGACACACATGCTCTGTACCTACCTGCATCTTCACAGTTCTCCTCTTTGTTTTGGCTGCTGCATTCTGGCCTGGAGAAAATGGAGGACAAAAGAACATGTGAGGAGGTAGAAAGAGAATGGAGGGAATGGGAGTACCATGAAAGGAGGCAAACCTTCTTAGCATGGGCACTCTGATGAAGGAGGAAATGCAACACAGAAACCCAACAGGATGCAAAGCTAATTCATTGTCCTTAAGCTTTCGGTTGCTGGAGTCACACAGAGCTGGCCAAGCTCTGTGTGAAACAATGGCCAAGTCCAGCAGAGGACCCATCTTGAGGTGCTTTGAAGCCTTCCTCCCACTTCCCCACCACCACCTCTGCTCTTGGGGCATTGGTGTTGCCTTTGACCTTGTGCTAGATCATCATAGATGGGCAAAATGGTGAATACACAGAGGTTTGCCTAAATGCATGGGACACCTGATGGGCAAAATAACCACACGAGACAGGAAGAGAGGGGTGAACAGCACACTGCAGCAGCAGACACCTTGGCTTACCTCATCTCCTGGGACTCCTGGCATTCCAGCTGCGGAGAGCTTTGCAGAGACCCCGCAGCACTGCCAAGAGGGGGACTTAGTGCCTTGCGTATGGGGGGGATCAAAGGTGGTCCCAAGGACCCCTTCTTCATATCCCCTCCACTGGAATACAGCAAGGAGGTCTGCAAAGAGTAGAACACAGTGCTCAGATCAAGCATCCAGCCTTGCCCCCATTCATGCCTCAGGATATTTAGATAGGCATTTAACTGGGCCCTGGCAGGAAAAGACAAGGCAAACTGATGGAGCAGCTTGGCCCACGATGGGGAATGCAAAGGGAAGTGGTGAGGGACAGCCCATGTCACACATTTGCCACCTCTCCCCGCGTGCTCAGTTCTCTCCAAGAGTGGCTACGTTCCCAGCTGGCATTCACGTGTTTGACATCTAGATGTTCTCAGGTGCCACTGCCTCCACTGGCCTTTTGGACGGCATGGGAGTGGCTTTAGATCACTATTCTCTCCCTGGCCCTAAGGTGCCTAACAGCCAGTGCTCATCTCCAGCCAAGTCCCCACCAAGCCCTTCTGCAGGACGTCAAAACCTGCTTTTCTCAAGGCCCTCCTTTCTTCTGCTGCTGCCCTTCCCTCCTGCAGTTCCCCAGCAGCCTTTGAGCCCAGACGCTGCTGAGCTCTCAGGAAGCTCGCTGCTCTCCAGCTCCCACACATCCATCATCTCAGGCTCCCTGGCTTTTAGGAAGTTCAGCAGAGCTCCCTGCCCTGCTGCTCTCTGGAAGGTCTCTGCCTGCCCAAGTTCCTCCAGGGCCCCCATGCCATATCCAGGAATGGGGGTGGAGGCAGCAGGGGCAGATGCACACCCTTCCTTCGTATCCCATCATTTCTGGCCCAGCTAAAGAGCCAAACCAGGACCTGTTCATACTCCACTGAAAGGGTCGCTTCCTGTCAGGGATACACTGGGCCTGTTCTCAGCAAGGCTGAAATCAACTACCAGAGCCTTTGACTGGACATTCTCTCCTCCAAAACTGTTGTTCATCTGCCTCCTCCTGCTCCCCACGGCAAACCCAAAACAGCTGCAGGTCCTGGCACTGCTGCCGTGGTAATCGTGGGGCTGGGCTCTGGGCTGCTCTCCCCATGGCCACCTCCCATCCCTTCCCTCTCGACAAAGCCCTGCCGGAGCACACAGCTGCCCAGAAGCTGACAAAGTCTAGAAAGAGCATCAGAGACAACTGTGCTGAGGGCACGGCTGTACGGCTCAAAAGCTGAGACAACCTGGAACTGACTTTGAGGGACTGCCTCTTCCAGCAAACACCTTTTTCCATCCAAACCAGACACAGCTGACAGAAAACACCACCAAGACATAGACATGGTTCACAGATACCCGTAGGTTACTAAATCGAGAAGGACAGCTTGTCCAGAGTGGACAACTTCAGCAGCTCTGACTGCTTGTTGGTGTTTTCTCAGCCATAAGACACAGGAGGAACCACGACAGAGCCCAGAATCCATTCAAAGACCTCTCCTCTTATTGACGGGCGCTGAGGACGTGAAGTCTGCACTACACACCCACTGCAGAGACAGCCTGAAGCGCAGGGTCCAGCTGAGCTCTGCTTTGGCTCAGCTGCTTCCCTGGGCTCACACCACAGGGAAAAGATCTCCAAGCTCTGCCTCCAGCACATAAACTGAAAATCTACCGGACACAACTTAGTTTGGTCTCCTTACCTTATAAA
>NW_024037590.1:147723-193920 GCF_015832195.1 Motacilla alba alba
CATGCTCACTCAGGAAAAGCAAGGATGAGGTGCATCTGATCTTTCTTCAGATGGCTGCCAAGGCACCACAGGTCACATTGCTTTGTGGAGAAAGACAGACACTACTTCCAAGTTTAAATGCCTCCCCATATGGGACGTGTGTGTCTTATAATAAGGAAACTCATCACTCTGGAGAAGTGTCTCTACAACCAGGCATGACAACCTGGAGAAGTAGCTCGGATGCATCTGAGCAGATAAACAGGGCCGTATTTGAAAGATTCAGAAAATCAGTAACGGAGATAAAACCAGAAGCCAGACACCACAGAACTACGCTCACATTCCATTTGCTTCCTAGAGACCAGATCACAGCTTAACAACGCCACTGGGAACAATTCTCCTGGATCAACCTGTCTCTTCCATGAGCACGGGAAGATGCTAGCCATGCTACGGAGGCATGTGGTCACTTTCCTGCCACTGCTGAGCATGACAGAGCTAAATTAATCCCCCTGTTATCAGAGGAGAACAGGTACAAGTAGCTCTGCAACTGCCATGAATAGAGAGCAAGGAGCAAATTCCTATCTTAAATGCTGATTGCAGCACAGCACAAAATAAACCAAACATGCTGTCCATCAAGCAAAATGTAGGAAGGACAGGAATATCAGGACAAAAAGTCCACATTGAGACACCTGTTGACTGATGGGTCTCAGGAATTGCCTTGCTACTCACTACTCAAACTTGATACTGTTTGAGGGTAAGAAATCCATGATTCAGCCAGGCCAAACCACATGGGATGAGAACTGCATCTCTGTGGAATGGCATCTTGCTTCTAGGCTGAGACTTCTCATCCAAGCACCCATCTGAAAAGACTCCACTCAGATGAAAAAAAAGGCCCTGGTTGAATTTACTTGTCCCAAGTCAGGCAGCAGAAACGTGGCCCTGTCACAGCCTCCACAACACTGCCCTTGCCACTGCACTGGATCGTCTGAGCTGCAACCAATGGGTGCCTTTTTGTCTCCCAACTTTGTGAAAACCCCTCCAGAGAAGTTGTGTTCAGCCTAATGCAGAAGTAGACATTTTTTATCGTAGAGCATTTGTAGGGAAAGGAAACAATCTGTGGCACTGGTCACCTCTGCCAGAAGGATTTTCCTGAGGAAGAGACATGTAAAGCTTGTCATGTGGCTTTGTCACATCTGACAAAAGTGCTCAGTACCGTTTACGAGAAGACAATGTGGCCTGGGGCTTCTTTGAGCCATCATTCCTCTTCTTCACTGGCTCCTTGATTGATGGGCGTTCACCCTTCTGGTTTTCCATCCCCAACAAGGACATGGAGAGACCCCATCAATCTTTAGAGTACAAAATAGGAAATTCCCTGTTTAAAACACAAGTTAGAACCAGGACCACTGCTACCAAGGCTTAGGGAAACATTTCCTAACTTACAGATGGAAAACAGACCAGAGATTCAGATGCCAACTCTTTGTTTCCAATAGCCCAAGGCAGGTTATTGGTGCTCCCCAGACTGAGCAGCAGTCTAAAATCCAAATTCCTTAGTCTTGAGCACAAATGGGAATAATGCAACCTGGCAGGCAACGATTGTTTATAGAGGAATCAACAGAAAAAACTGGACTCTTTGGGGGTTGGCCCATTGTGTTGGAAGTCAATTTGGTTCAAGACTCACTCTCCCTGTGCCTGCACAAAGGCATGCTCCCTTCTATAATGTTGATCAAAAAAATTAAATCCCCCCCCAAACAAACAGAGGATTTTCCACTGGATGCTGCTGAATTCATCAAGCTGCTTCCAGCTCCACAGGGCTTGACAGCAGGGCAGTATTCCCAAAAGACAGACAGTAATTGTAGTAACTAGGATTGACTTGGCCATCTTTTGTAAATTTGGAAATTTTCTTGGTACCACTACTTCCCGTGTTTTTGCAAAGACTCTGTTATCTTCAGAAGCACTGTTCTCACTTAATTGCTTTACTGGGGGGCAGAGTAGGGAGAGCGTGGTGGGGGCTTACACTTAAATGTAAACCCATTTTCTCCTCTTTCCCTTTCCTCTTTGTGACCGATATTGGAAATATTCAAAACCCCACTTTTTCTTTAATAGTATCAGTTCCTTTGTGGTCTGCAGGTGAACGGGCTGAGGATTAACAGCTCATTCCCAGGAGCAAAATGATTGAGCAGAAGAGAATGAGATCAAGACAGATTGGGTATGTTTGATCTCATATAGCAGTGGCAATGCTTGCACAAAGGAGACATTTCTCCTGCCAAGCACTTACTTTCTTCTTAATTCTTCTCAGAATATCTTCCAGGTCACAGGTGGCAAGAGATTGTTCCAAAAGCATTTTGAATCTTTGATGATTGAGCAACATCTTCACCATCTCCTGTCCATAATGCCTAAGGAAGGATGGAAGGAAGGATGGAAGGAAGGACGGAAACAAAAGAAAAGTGAACAAAGGAAGAGTGTTAACAGAAGAGGCTGATCCCTTAAACTCATCTGGTGCACTCCTTGCATCAGAAGGCGTTACCTACTCAGCAAAGTGGGAGATTTACCTCCACTTGACACTGCTGTCACAGTGCTGTCAGCTGAACACAAGAGGCAAGAGGAGAACGTGGAGCAACAGAAAAATTCCATTTCACTCTGAAACTGTGCGTGGGCTTCAGTGGCATCAAAGGATCCCAGGGAACAAGCAAAACGCATCTGCTTTGCTGTCAGAGCCTATTAGCAGTGTCTTGCTGCCATTGCACAATATTTTGCCTTTCTTGAACTGGCAGGGAAGCCAGGACAAAACACCTCATGCATCCTAGTGATTATTCTATACTATATGTAGGCACAGGGGCAGCTAGTTGCTCTGGTGCTCTTGGCAGCTATTAATGGCAATTTAATCATGAAAGGAAGGGGATTTTGGTGGTTTGCGTTGATTTTGCCACTAGGAAACCAGTTTTCTTCAAGAAGAAATTTGGAGCTCACTGAGCCACAGATACCAGCATTCTAGAAATCTGCAGAACATGTTCAGAAAGACTGAATATGTTGGCTAAAGACCCATGAAATATCTCTAGGAAAGTCTGAAGTTACTGAGAAATGGATGTTTGGGATCCTTCAGTGATGAACATTAGCCAGCCCTTTGGCTTTGTGCATCTAAGGCCACACAAAACTGTTGGACTGGCTCATCTGAGCTCTTTTGATCTCAGTAAAGAATCCTTCAAGCCACAGGAAGCTGGGCAATGCTCCTTTCTGCTGGCCAACCTCAGGTTACCCAGTACAGCCATTTGCCCAGGCAACCCAGAGCAGTGGTCACAGCACCAAGGCTGGCAGAGCTCAAGGAGCATTTGGACAATGCTCTCAGGCACATGGAGTGACTCTTGAGGCCATGCACATGGGCAGGAGATGGACTCGATGACCCTGATGGGTCCCTTCCAGCTCAGCATATTCCATCATTCCATGACCCTGATTCACACAGTGAGGTAACTTCATAGTTCCTTTAGTTTCCACTCTTTTGTGGTTTTACCTTTATAGGCAGACACAAAAGGGTTTTCCTGCTTTCGGAGGGGAAATGAAGATCATTACCTTGTGTCCTTGTGACAGTCCTGAGCAAGCTTCCCTGCCACGTGTGCCAGCCTCTCAGCCCTGGGGGTGCCTGCGAGCTTTGTGACTCCAATTCTCTCCAGCAGGGACAGGAGGAGTTTGGCCGCACACTTCCGCACCTGGGCGTGGCGGCTCCTGGGAAGGAGAGAGCAAACCCTGGGGCACAGGGAGAAGGAGCAACAGCAGCACAGGCCTTGGCCAGAGCCTGCTCCCTGTCCTCGCTGGAAGAAGGAGGCCTGGCTTCTCCCTGCAGCTTTAGACACCTGCAGAAGGTTCTGTCCTCAGGGAAACACAAAGTTAGCATTGTACAGAAGGCCTGCCTGCAAGGAAGAGGGAGGGATTCAGTCTCCCTGCACCATCTGATACTCCATTTCTTTCACAGTATTTACTCTGAGAAAGATTAAAGAAATAGATTACATTGAGAAATTCTTTAGCAATTAAGGACAAGTCATGCTGAGCCATCACAGGGCACCCACTACACAGAGCTGCAGCAGGATTGAGGCTCTTTCCACCCATTTATCCCCAAATCTGCAGTCCTTTGGAAAAAAAAACAAATGCAGGGAAAACACCCTGTTGGCCGTGAAGTTGCAGAATATCCAGCAATGCAGCTTGTTTCTTCTGTGAGGCTTGGCAAGGGATACATCTGAATGTTTTACCCTATTCCAAAGCTGAGGAAGGGGTGGCAGGCAGTTTAGCCAGGGTGTCCTGTTCTAGAGAGTGTCTCTTGAGAACTATCAAGCCCAGCACCAACATTTAAGGCAGCAGTTGCTTCAACTGTCCCATGGCAATCAGCCTGTGAAGGTGCCTTTACAGTGATTCATCATCTCAAGGCTAACATGAAACATCAGTTTGAATAGAAAGTAGAGTTCTGTGGCCAGGACAGTCATACAAGACTCCTTTTGGCAGGAGCTGCATCTGCTGTGCAGGCTGTGCCACCCCCAGCAGATTGTCCCCCATGTGCTCCACGCCCCAGCAAGCACCCTCTCATTTCTCAAGTTAATGGCATCATGAGGAGACATGGTTTTCCCAGGGCCTCTGTGGTTAGCGCTGTGAAATACCAAACACTGCTCACAGCTGCAATTGCAATTGTCCCTCTTCCCACAAAAGCACAAGGCTCCATCCTCAGCCTTTGCAGGCACTTTCACTTCCCCAGCGGTCACCACATCTAGGAAAATCTGACAGACTGGGAGAACTCCAGGAAGCAGCAGGAAGCTGAGTCAGAGGAGCTCTAGTTTGGATAGCAGGAAAAAGGTTTTTCACCCAGAGGGTGGTTGGGCACTGGAACAGGCTCCCCAGGCCAGAGGTCACAGCACCAAGCGGGACAGAGTTGAAGAAGCATTTGGACAGCAATCTCAGGCACTTGGTGTCACCCTTGGGCTGTTGTGTGCAAGGCCAGGAGCTGGACTCCATGGTCCTGATGGGCCCCTTCCAACTCCCCATATCCTACAGGTCTGGGATTCTGAGAACTAACAGGCTGCAGGAGGGCAGAAATAGGTGACAAGAGGAAGGAAATGAGGTTGATCCGAGAGTCAAGTCACTGAGTTCACAGGAGACACAGGATACAGGACCCTTCCCTTCCACCATTCCCATTCTGTCTCTCATCCCTTCTTCCTCCCACACACTAGAAGGTGAAGAATATCACTGAAAGAAGAAGAACCTACTTGACTCCCGTGTCCATGAGGGCAGTCATTGCTCGTGCAGGAGTCACAGTCTCCACCATGATCCCCAGGGTCTGACTGGCTGCTTTCTGAACAAATTCTGGGGAGTTTGACACCATCTGGAGAAGGACCCGAGCAACCTCATCCACCTTAGAGTCCATCTCCTTCTTCAAGGTCACAAAGAGCTCTCCCAGAGTGACGATTGCAGAGTAGGACACCTTGGAACGGAGGTTGGTCACCTGGGCAAGTCATGAGGGGAAACATAAGAACCACCTTGAAAAGAAAGCCAGTTGCCTTCAACAGAAGTCCCAGAAAAAGACAACACATCCCACTGTGTCCAGAGGAACATAAAAGTACAAGAAGAGCAGGAGAGCACAAGCACAGAAAGACACTTACTCTGGCACCAATTTCTGGCCTCAGACCTGCTTATTGCAGGCCTAAAAACAAATTTCCCTGAAGTGTTCTACTTAACTCTCCTAAAATGTCCACAGCTTTGATTTTAGGCCCTTTGACTAGCAAACTGAAGCAAGGGCTGCTTTCAAATCATAAATGCACAAGTCATAAAGATAGAAGAGTCAGGTGCTCCTGTTCAAAAAAGCAACACCAGCAGGTGAAGCACTCAGCCAGGAAACACAAAACACTGGCTCAGGTCTACAGACTAATTTGCAGTCTTGAATTACAGCTTGGGCAGAGACTGGGACTCTGGCAAATAACCTCATCAGTGTCTCAGTGTCTGCATTTGCACATTGCATTATAAAGGCACCACACTCAAAGAGGAGTGTCAGAGACCAGTAAATACAGCTACATGGAGCCACAGATCCTACAGAGAGCTGACAGACATCAGAAACAGAAGGTCTAAAACCAGAAATGAAAGCAGACCCTGAGCACCCATGGAGATGGACAAGCACATACCTACTCTACACACCGTGTATCAAGTGTGGGGGACAATTCAGAACAATGTTCTCACCTGGCTGGTAACTGCCAAGCAAACGTCACGAAGTCTACACAGCAGGACCTCTGAATGGGACCCAGCCAGGTGTCTGATCTTGAAGAGTCCCTTCTCCTTCAGCTCCCTGAAAGGCAGAAGATTGATTTTTCTCTCCACCAAGGCAGCACCCCTGAAATTACCAGCCTGACAGCTCAGTCCAACAATGGGAGATGCTTTTCAAGGAGTACTTAATGAAATCGTGGAATGCGTTGCCCCAGGATGCTGTGGCTGTCAAAAGCATGCACAAATCCAAGAGGCAAATAGAGGGGTTTCAGAGTGGCATTTAAGAAGACAGCCTTTCTGAAATCTCTGGCACATGATGCCCCTCTGTTGCTGCTTCCTAGAAGCTGTGAGACCGGGCCATGCTGCTGTTTGTTGTCACCTCCCTGTACCTGTCCCTGAGACACAGTCCCACCGGGCTGTTATTGGGGCATTTTCCTTCTTTGTCAGCCCCAGCAGGCAGGGCAGCAGGGAGAGTCTGCACTGGCACTCTGCAGCTGAGGTTCCACTCTATGATCTAGGCCTGTCACCCCCTCCACTCCACCTCACATATTCCCCAAAAAAGCAGCAGGATGTCCCAGGAGATTCTACCCCTGGGCAAGAACTGTTGAAAGTCTGGCTTTTCCCAAAAATCCCTACCTAAAAGAACCCCCATAACAGCAACATGTTATTTAAAAGCTGCAAGCAACTCTGTCTCTCAGCACTTGCTTTGTGCAGGCCCTCAGCTACAGGAAGGTATGTGAGGCATCAGGGCTGCAGCACAGGGCTGGTGACCGATCCCACGGGCACCCCTGAGTGTCACCTGGACCCCCCACACCTGCAGAAGCTCTCTGCACCTCACAGGGCACCAAAGAGAAATGGGGAAGAGAAAGCAGAAGAGAAAGGGCAAAACAAAGGTGCCTGCACAAGGAGATGCATTGTGGCAGATTTTTCCTGCTTATCCCAGTGTGAATGGAGTCCTTACCCCTGTGAGAATGAAGCATCCACCAGGGAGTGATCAAAAAGACATCAAAAAGAAAACCAATATCACCTAACATTTGTAGGGTTATCACCTCTGGGCCTCCTTCTGCCTGTGTATAATTTTGGGACACATGGTGAGTATTGACAAAACCTGTCAGGCCCATGTGAAGCAGTGAGAAGGAAAAGTAGCATTCCAAAAGTGCAAGATTCCTAGAGGATTTCATTTCTTTTTCCTTCTCTTCTGCCATGAGCCCTTCAGGAGTAATGACAGGCTGAGGGACTTGAAAGCACAACTCAGTCCATTTCTCAAACAAAGGAACTCCCTGGAGCTGCTTCTGGGACTCCCACGCAGGAGCTCACAGGGAGACCCTGTCACCTGCCATTGCTGGCAGCAGTGGGAGCAGCGAGGAATCTTACTCAGTCCCACTGGGCCAGGGGCTCAAGGCACCCAAATCTCTACACTCAAAACTTCTGCCATCCTGCTTCTGCCTTCAGCCAGCAAATCATCTCATTCCAGAGCTTTTCTCTTCCCTCAAGGTTTCCTTTGCAGCTCCATGGAGCAGCAGGCAAAGCGAGGAAACAGCACGGACCTGCTGCAGCTGGAGCACTGCTGCAGACCAAGGCCAAGAAAAGGCTGCTCTCAAATCTTTATCCTCTGCCTGCTCTGCAGTGGTTTCACCAGCGCCCTTTGGCCCTCTGGGCTCTCGGGGCTCAGAGGCACTAGCAAGACACGCTTCTAACCTGCCTTCATGCCAAGAGGGACACAGAGTGAACAGGGCCTTTCTTACCAGTCATCGCTGCCGAGCAAGGAGAGTGCCTCCAGCAAGGACTGCTGTGGATCTGAAGAGGCCGTGTCCCTCTGCCCATGCCCACGGAGCGGCTCCTCTCGGCGCTCGGCACCAGTGGCCGTCTGCGAGGTCACTGTAAGGAGAGGCTCAGCCATGGGCGCTGCAGTCCCGGGCAAGGCACCCCGCCATGGAGCGGCCTGCAGCCCCATCTCCCAGCCAGGGTTTGCGTGCTGCAAAGTGGCACTGGGTCAGAGACTTCCCTGCTGGCTGGCTCCTTGGGCTCCATGCTTTCTCCCAGCCCCTCTCATGCTGGGCACAGCTCCAGGCTAAACCTGACAATTGTCCCCGCAGCGCCAGCTCCCAAGTGCCACAGGTACCACAGCCAGCGGCAGGTTCCTGCGGCCGCAGAGCTCCCGCTCCCTGCGAGACAGCGCTGACCAGCAGCACTTGCTACCCCGGAGGGACCCCCTCAGGTGCCCCTCTTGCCTCAGCGCCCTGATTTCCCCCAGCCCTGAGGACAGGGGCACTCTGCAACTCCCTGAGGAGAGACCTGCAGCTGCCTGGAGACAGCACCAAGCCAAGGCTGAACAACCCAGCCCTGCTGGCCCGGCTGAATCCCCACGGAGCAGCTACCAGGGAACTGCCATACCTGACCCTTCCCACCTGACAGCGCCTCTGTTTCCATTGACTGCAAAGATTCTAGACAGCAGGCAGCTGAGTGCACAGACATTTTAGCCTGCTCTTGGGAAGGGAGCAGTTTTTGATTTTGTTTTTTCCAAGCATCAGGAATCTTTACTCTTTCAGAGGTACACACTGCCAGTATTTCAAAGATGCTGAGCTGAAATGTATTTGCCATCTAACAGATGTGTTTGCAAACTCAGCCGTTTCTGAGCTTTCTCTTGTGGAAAAATTCAATTTCCAGACTAAACAGTTGATTAAAAAAGCCTTCCAAATGCACTCTGGGGATAAAAATATGCAAATACAGATCCACATTTTCGGCAGACGCACTCTCTTGTTAATCAATTGACCTGGGTTTGCCTTAACTGAATTTTTTGGTAATGGAAAAAAAGTTTACAAGGTATGAGAAAAATCTGGTGATAAATGCATTTCTTATGAAAACCATGTGTCATCAAAAAGCACTGTCAATCAAACATTTCATCTTGTGCACTCAAAAGCTCATTGTCTAATGTGTAGATGACAACACTTGAGCTGTCTAAAATGATGGAGCATAAATATTGCACAGAATTTAGATGAACAGCTCTAGACTCTGTAGGGTTTTTGTGCTGCCTTGCATGTTCTCACAAAGCATAGAGGAACGACAACATCAAAAATATTCAGAGGGGAGCTAATCTGGATGTCACTGAGGTACCCCAGCCACTGACACCAGTGATGTCACTGCAGATGTATGGAGACATACACATCTAGATTCACTTTGAATGGAGAGCCACGTCAGGCTAGCTCTGGTCAATTCTGAACAGGGAAGTAGCATCACTAGAAAAGAGCATTCAAAGTAGCATTCCTAGCTCCCTTCGTCTTCTCTCACCCTACTTGGGATCACAGCACAGGCAGGCTACCCTCAAAGGAGAGACAAGAGCCACTAGGGACTATCTGCTGTCTCTTTACTGCAGGCAGCAAACAGCCTGGGAGCAGCAGGCAGCCCCTCCTGGCTCTCATCTGCTGCACACGGCTGCTGTATTTGCTGGGTGACACAGGAGGCACTGCTTGTTCCCTCTTGGCACTGCAGGCTGTGGGATGGTGGCAGCGAGGAGCCATCGGGCACTTCTGGGAGCAGCAGCACGACTGCACCAAGCCTCTGACTGCCCCGCAGAGACAGCCCTTGCTGGGATAGCAGAAAAGCCGGCTGCAGAACTGGACAGCAGCACA
This sequence comes from Motacilla alba alba, assembly GCF_015832195.1. NCBI lineage: Eukaryota > Metazoa > Chordata > Aves > Passeriformes > Motacillidae > Motacilla > Motacilla alba. Next base: position 157,560 of record NW_024037590.1, read on the forward strand.
GGCAGAGGGCCCAGATGGTGAGTGAACAACTGATCGTGGTGCTTCTTGTAGGTGCACGCTGAGCACACCCTGGCAGACTGCCCTGCAGCTCATGCCTGCAGTCACAGCTGCCTCCTGGCACCAGTGCTGTAGTTTGGACTATCAGGATGGGCAAAAGCCAGAGCTTAGGCCTTGACCCCTGCTTTATTCAGTTCAACTTTCCAATGGATCTCTAAGAACCAAGTGCTCCAGTACTACCAAGCTGGAGTAACTCAAAAGTAGATTTGCTGTTCATTCTCAGGACAGACTATGGACCCAAGATCCCAGCTGTGCTGGCTGAGGCAGGAGGCAGTTGGTGCTCCTTGTGCAAGGAAAAACCCATGTGGAAAAAGCTGCCAGGGAGCAGGCTTACCTGAGGAGCCGCGTGGGAAGCTGCCATCCCCATGGATGATGGGCATACTGGGCAGTAAGGGCATGTTGTCCTGCTTCCTCAAGACCTTCTTCTTCAAGGCACTACCAGGGTGTTTCCTCTGCCCTGTAGAAGCTGTGCCATCGACAGGTGGTAGGCTAAAGGCTGCAGGGACCAAAGAGGAGCTTGTAAGTGGAGAGTGCTGGACAGGGTGACGATGGAAAGGGCCAGAAAACTTGCCAGAGCTGGGTAACATCTCTTTGTTATCCCAAAGAACTTCAAGCATAACAATGGACTACCACTCTATACCAAGTACAACACTAACATGGGACAATGATCACAGAATCCTAGAAGAGTTTGGGCTGGAAGGCACCTTTAAGCACCATCTAGTCCAACCCCCATGAGCAGGGACATCTTCATCTAGACCAGGTTCCTCAGAGCCCCATGTAAGCTGGCCTTGAACACCTTCAAGGATGGAACAACAACAGCTTCTCTGGGAAAACCCTTCCAGCTTTTCATCCCCGTTCATTAAAAAATAAAAAAAAATTCCTTATATCTTATCTAAATGTATCCTCTTCTAGCTTCAAACCAAATTGCAGTGATGCTTCCCCTAAGAAACAAGGCAACCCAGTATTGCTTTGCTTTTGTTTTCCTGTTCCAGAGCCTGGCTGGGGAAGTTACCAAATAAAAGTGCATTTAACCTTGGGTGATGCCCTTGGGTTGCCACCTAAGGGCCCCGCTGCCACCCTCGGGCAGCGCTCACAGCCCTGCAGTCAGAGCCCCTCAGCTGGGATTCAATAGGGAACACTGCTTGCTCCTGGGGATACATCAGAAGCACTGGCTTCAGCACAGCTCTACAGTGCCAGCTCCTCAGCAGGGAGTGGCAGGAGAAGGATCTCTGCTGTTTTCATTAGAAGCACTTGAATTGTGTTTCTTCCAGGTTGCACCCTGGTTGAAAAGCATTCTTTTGGACTCCCCTTCCCTGGAGGCTGCTCTCCAGGAGAGAGTCTGAAGCCCCAGTGTACTTTGCAAGACAGAATTTTCTACTCTCAAAGACTTTAGAGGTGAAGGGGAGAAGCTGATATTCTGTTACTGACTCAGTGAGGCCATGGGCAAGACACTTCATGCCTCTCTAGTTTTCTTTGGGAAATGGAAAAAAATCCTCTGCAAGCTTCCACTCAGATGCAAGCCAAACAGCTCCCCAGTCTGATTGCAACCCTGTGCAAAGGGCAAGCAAGTGGTCAAAAAGGACCACAAGTGTAGGCACCACTTACTTGCTTCAGCTGCATCCCCAGGCTCGACTGTCTCAGGAAGAAGCTGCGAGGATGTTTTCCTTTGTCTCCTTTTCTTCATCTCTCTCTCAAAGAGCTCTGCGTCCTTCCGCTCTAAGTTCTTCTGAGCCAACATGCACAACGCAGCACGGATCTAGGTGCAATGGAAATACATCATGGACTGTAAGCAGAGACACACAAAGCAGACACACCATCTCATCAGGAGCACAGAGTCCCTAGAGTGCCATAGGCTCAGTGCAGCTCCATACACATTCCAATAGTTTCAGAGGAATGTCTCCCGTCCTCACCTGGGCAATTACACACAGTGAGGTGGGACACTTCAGTGCCACAACCTCACAATGCTCCACCTGCAACCTATGTCAGGAAGCCCTGCTTGAAGCATGAAAGTCATAGGACTGCTCCAAGACAGAGGAAGAGCTGACATGACAGTGAGCAGGCAGCTCAGTTCCTACAGGCCATGGCAGGAGATTAAAAACCATGTGCAATATGCAGCAAGGAGGGGTAATTAGCTGTTGTTTAACACTCATGGCCAGGAACTGCAGCTGTTTCTCACTCCCTGGCTTCTGAAGGACTCAGTTCTGAAGGACTCTGAAGGACTTGGTCTCTGAGACCCGGAGACCAAAAGGAGGAGTCGTGAGAAAACAAGTTGCAGAAACACTGATGTTAATGAGCAGAAAACTTGAGAATGAGGGGGCTGTGAGACACAGCCAGAAAGGTAAACCAGGAGTAATCAAACACTGCCATCTTCTTTTGCAGCCTTGCTTACACCCAACATTAGAATCTTTGCTTCTCTGCTTCCCAGGATGCACTTTGCCCACGTTCACTGATGGGTAGCTTGCTCTGTCATTCCGAACTTCTCTAAAACAGCCTTTGCACATAAAGAATGCTTCTGGCATGACCTTAGTACCATCTCCAAACCAGGGACCTTGGCACCACTGGAAACAGCCAAGCAATTGCTCTGTAGCTGTCCAGTATATTCCCAAGGGAATCCCCATCCGCCAGGAGTGGAAGATTATGATTGTCAGGGACATTTTGGGCCAAGCACTAAACAGCCACTGGAAAGGAAGTCTGCTCATCCCTGTCCTTATCCCTTACCTTTCCAAAGCCGTCCCTCAGGTCTTTGTCACTCGTGAGACCAGGACTGGTGGGATGATCCGTCTCCTTGGACTGGCTCAGTCGGAGGCCTGGTAATGGAAGCAAAGGTTCATGTAAATCTCTGGCAGACTTCAGGCCCCCAAAAACACATTGCTGGCCAACAGGCAAGACAGGTTCCAGACTGCAGAGCTCTCAAGACACAGAGATTGTGATTGACAGCAGCAAGGTACAATGCCTAGACCCTGTCCCAAGGGATGGGCTACTGGCAGCAGACATGACATTACTCTGTTGGCCAGCAGACTGAAACCTGCTGCATGATGAAGGCCTCAGCCCCTGGATGCTGGAGAGCCTCTGTGTCTGATAGAGAAGGGCAGAGATGGAGATTGCTCTTGACAGAGGTTCTTATCTGCCCTTATTCATGCTGATTTTAGTAAACATCTTCTTTTGGTTCCTGAAAGTCCCAGGTTCTAATACCTGTATGCATTGAGATCAACGTCTTCTTCTCTTTGTTGGAATATTTTAGAGCACATTCAAAGAAAAGCTTAGCATTGCAGGAGTATTACCCAAACATGAACTGTGTTCTTGACACTAGATATTCATTTTCCTCAAGGATTTTCCTTCTAAACTGTATGAGACTGGGCCACTTTTGGGCCAGCCTAACTAGAGGCTGATTTTCTAACTGCAAGTAGAACAGTGGAGCTCATTCTGAAATACTCGCCAACAGAGCTGTTAGAACTAAGAGAACTAATTCTTTACATGGCTTCACCGAGGATAAATTCACATGGCAGCCAAGCAGTTTGAGAGGAATACCTGTGTTAAAACTGGATTCCTTCACCCTGTAGAATGCTCGGGTCAGTAATAAAAGAGAGACAGCTCAGGATTAATGAGATAGGTATTTTCTAGTCCAGAAATAGTCCAGAAAAAAGGTCCCCTTACTTACTGAGCAATACTATTCCCTAGCTGCACATCAGCAATTGAGGAGTCATTCCAAAGGGGCCGTAGCCAGGATTTGGCAGAACTAACCCTGAGCAAAGGGACCAGGGGATCTGATCCCTTTTTCTGCATCAGCAGAATGATTTCTTTAAGTCTCATCTCTCCTATCATGACACGCCCAGAGATGGCAAAGGAACAACATCAGTGTCCTTGAGGCTTTCAACTTGAAAGCATTGGCTGACCCAGATGCACCAGAGACTGTAGCCATGAGAGTTCCTGAAAACCCTTTGTCAGGATTTTCTTCTCCTGAGAAGCTGAGGGGCCTCAGGAACAAATATAAACAAATTACTGTCTGCTAGTGTGGAATGCAACAGGTGCATCCTCCATTGGGTGATGTTAGGTGTTCCTACTGAATAACCAATCAAGGAGGCAGCTGGGTCAGACTCTCTGGGAGTTACAAGCCTTTGTTATTCATTCCTTTCTATTCCTGTCTCACTTTCTGATGCATCTTTCTCTCTGCTCTTTTAGTATAGTTTAAGTGTGTGTTTTTAAAATATAATATATATCATAATATATTAAACCAGCCTTCTGAAACATAGAGGCAATAATTCTCCGTCTCTCACACTTGTCCTGGCTGCCCTGAAGACCACAAGAGACTGCATTTTGTCTGGCACAATTCCACTTGCCAGGCATCAGGCAAGGCAGGGAGGGAGGACAAGGCAGAAGGCATCTCCTCCCCCAGCCTCAGCCTGCAACACTGACACAGGCAGAGAGAGCCGGGCAGGAGATTTGTCATGCTGAACCTGCCATAGGTGGCTTTGGGCTTGTGCTGTCACAGGATGACAAACTCAGACCCTGCAGAGGATGCATCCATTTGGAAGGCACTTTCTCCCTGACTAGAAAATTTATAAGGACATTCTGTCAGAGGAGGTGGCCCTATTTCTGCCAAGACAAAACCAGGCAATGTCCGTGAATCTCCTTCACATCGCAGAGGCTTCAGCTCAGAAACTGCCCCAAGGAAAGGCTTTTTGCGTCAAAAGCGGGAGGAAGGACTGGCAACATTTCTCATTTCATGCAAAAGGCCTTCTTTTTCCCCACTAATTGTGACACTAGAAAGGCTGCAGGGAGACAAAAGGCATGGGCAGGATGGAGAGGAATGTTTCCTTTCCCTGCACTGCACTTCCACGGCCCAAGGCACAACTGCAGCTCCTGCCACTCAGCACTAGTCACTGGAGGAATTTTCACTGCACCGCCAGACAACACTCCCAGGGACTGGGCTCTGGGAGAGTCCACTGAGCCCGTCAAGGAAATAAAATGAATTTAAAGAAATGTTTAAAAGAATGGGTTTTAACCAAGCTTTCCAAATGTCACCTCTGAGTCAAGACTACAATGGTCCTTTTAGGACACACATGCTCTGTACCTACCTGCATCTTCAGAGTTCTCCTCTTTGTTTTGGCTGCTGGATTTTGGCCTGGAGAAAATGGAGGACAAAAGAACATGTGAGGAGGTAGAAAGAGAATGGAGGGAATGGGAGTACCATGAAAGGAGGCAAACCTTCTTAGCATGGCCACTCTGATGAAGGAAGAAATGCAACACAGAAACCCAAGAGGATGCAAAGCTAATTCATTGTCCTTAAGCTTTCAGTTGCTGGAGTCACACAGAGCTGGCCAAGCTCTGTGTGAAACAATGGCCAAGTCCAGCAGAGGACCCGTTTTGAGGTGCTTTGAAGCCTTCCTCCCACTTCCCCACCACCACCTCTGCTCTTGGGGCATTGGTGTTGGCTTTGACCTTGTGCTGGATCATCACAGATGGGCAAAATGGTGAATACACAGAGGTTTGCTAAATGCATGGGACACCTGATGGGCAAAATAACCACGTGAGACAGGAAGAGAGGGGTGAACAGCACACTGCAGCAGCAGACACCTTGGCTTACCTCATCTCCTGGGACTCCTGGCATTCCAGCTGCGGAGAGCTTTGCAGAGACCCCGCAGCACTGCCAAGAGGGGGACTTAGTGCCTTGCGTATGGGGGGGATCAAAGGTGGTCCCACGGACCCCTTCTTCATATCCCCTCCACTGGAATACAGCAAGGAGGTCTGCAAAGAGTAGAACATAGTGCTCAGATCAAGCATCCAGCCTTGCCCCCATTCATGCCTCAGGATATTTAGATAGGCATTTAACTGGGCCCTGGCAGGAAAAGACAAGGCAAACTGATGGAGCAGCTTGGCCCACGATGGGGAATGCAAAGGGAAGTGGTGAGGGACAGCCCATGTCACACATTTGCCACCTCTCCCCGCCTGCTCAGTTCTCTCCAAGAGTGGCTACGTTCCCAGCTGGCATTCACGTGTTTGACATCTAGATGTTCCGAGGGGCCACTGCCTCCTCTGGCCTTTTGGACGGCATGGGAGTGGCTTTAGATCACTATTCTCTCCCTGGCTCTAAGGTGCCTAACAGACAGTGCTGATCTCCAGCCAAGTCCCCACCAAGCCCTTCTGCAGGACGTCAAAACCTGCTTTTCTCAAGCTCCTCCTTTCTTCTGCTGCTGCCCTTCCCTCCTGCAGTTCCCCAGCAGCCTTTGAGCCCAGACGCTGCTGAGCTCTCAGGAAGCTCGCTGCTCTCCAGCTCCCTCACATCCATCATCTCAGGCTCCCTGGCTTTTAGGAAGTTCAGCAGAGCTCCCTGCCCTGCTGCTCTCTGGAAGGTCTCTGCCTGCCCAAGTTCCTCCAGGGCCCCCATGCCATAGCCAGGAATGGGGGTGGAGGCAGCAGGGGCAGATGCACACCCTTCCTTCGTATCCCATCATTTCTGGCCCAGCTAAAGAGCCAAACCAGGACCTGTTCATACTCCACTGAAAGGGTCGGTTCCTGTCAGGGATACACTGGGCCCTTTCTCAGCAAGGCTGAAATCAACTACCAGAGCCTTTGACTGGACATTCTCTCCTCCAAAACTGTTGTTCATCTGCCTCCTCCTGCTCCCCACGGCAAACCCAAAACAGCTGCAGGTCCTGGCACTGCTGCCGTGGTAATCGTGGGGCTGGGCTCTGGGCTGCTCTCCCCATGGCCACCTCCCATCCCTTCCCTCTCAACAATGCCCCGCCGGAGCACGCAGCTGCCCAGAAGCTGACAAAGTCTAGAAAGAGCATCAGAGACAACTGTGCTGAGGGCACGGCTGTACGGCTCAAAAGATGAGACAACCTGGAACTGACTTTGAGGGACTGCCTCTTCCAGCAAACACCTTTTTCCATCCAAACCAGACACAGCTGACAGAAAACACCACCAAGACGTAGACATTGTTCACAGATACCCGTAGGTTACTAAATCCGGAAGGACAGCTTGTCCAGAGTGGACAACTTCAGCAGCTCTGACTGCTTGTTGGTGTTTTCTCAGCCATAAGACAGAGGAGGAACCACGACAGAGCCCAGAATCCATTCAAAGACCTCTCCTCTTATTGACAGGCGCTGAGGACGTGAAGTCTGCACTACACACCCACTGCAGAGACAGCCTGAAGCGCAGGGTCCAGCTGAGCTCTGCTTTGGCTCAGCTGCTTCCCTGGGCTCACACCACAGGGAAAAGATCTCCAAGCTCCGCCTCCAGCACATAAACTGAAAATCTACCGCACACGACTTAGTTTGGTCTCCTTACCTTATAACTTTTTCCTTCTGCACTCTGCTCCTGGTTTTTTCTACTGTCATTATCATAGCCAGTGCCAGTTTCCTGCTTCTCCTTCTCCATGCTGTCCACTTCATTAGCGTTGGAAGGAGGAGAGCTCTTCCGGATGGGCGGCAGTGGCTTTGACGGAAGGAGCCACGAGGGACACGGCCGGAAATACTTGGAAAAAGTGAACCTTGTCACGTCTGCAAAGTGGAGGAATTTTCACTGCACCGCCAGACAACACTCCCAGGGACTGGGCTCTGGGAGACTCCACTGAGCCCGTCAAGGAAATAAAATGAATTTAAACACATTGTTAAAAGAATGAGTTTTAACCAAGCTTTCCAAATGTCACCTCTGAGTCAAGACTACAATGGTCCTTTTAGGACAGACATGCTCTGTACCTACCTGCATCTTCACAGTTCTTCTCTTTGTTTTGGCTGCTGAATTCTGGCCTGGAGAAAATGGAGGACAAAAGAACATGTGAGGAGGTAGAAAGAGAATGGGGGGAATGGGAGTACCATGAAAGGAGGCAAACCTTCTTAGCATGGCCACTCTGATGACGGAGGAAATGCAACACAGAAACCCAAGAGGATGCAAAGCTAATTCATTGTCCTTAAGCTTTCAGTTGCTGGAGTCACACAGAGCTGGCCAAGCTCTGTGTGAAACAATCGTCAAGTCCAGCAGAGGACCTAACTTGAGGTGCTTTGAAGCCTTCCTCCCACTTCCCCACCACCACCTCTGCTCTTGGGGCATTGGTGTTGGCTTTGACCTTGTGCTAGATCATCATAGATGGGCAAAATGGTGAATACACAGAGGTTTGCTAAATGCATGGGACACCTGATGGGCAAAATAACCACACGAGACAGGAAGAGAGGGGTGAACAGCACACTGCAGCAGCAGACACCTTGGCTTACCTCGTCTCCTGGGACTCCTGGCATTCCAGCTGCGGAGAGCTTTGCAGAGACCCCGCAGCACTGCCAAGAGGGGGACTTAGTGCCTTGCGTATGGGGGGGATCAAAGGTGGTCCCACGGACCCCTTCTTCATATCCCCTCCACTGGAATACAGCAAGGAGGTCTGCAAAGAGTAGAACATAGTGCTCAGATCAAGCATCCAGCCTTGCCCCCATTCATGCCTCAGGATATTTAGATAGGCATTTAACTGGGCCCTGGCAGGAAAAGACAAGGCAAACTGATGGAGCAGCTTGGCCCACGATGGGGAATGCAAAGGGAAGTGGTGAGGGACAGCCCATGTCACACATTTGCCACCTCTCCCCGCCTGCTCAGTTCTCTCCAAGAGTGGCTACGTTCCCAGCTGGCATTCACGTGTTTGACATCTAGATGTTCCGAGGGGCCACTGCCTCCTCTGGCCTTTTGGACGGCATGGGAGTGGCTTTAGATCACTATTCTCTCCCTGGCCCTAAGGTGCCTAACAGACAGTGCTCATCTCCAGCCAAGTCCCCACCAAGCCCTTCTGCAGGACATCAAAACCTGCTTTTCTCAAGCTCCTCCTTTCTTCTGCTGCTGCCCTTCCCTCCTGCAGTTCCCCAGCAGCCTTTGAGCCCAGACGCTGCTGAGCTCTCAGGATGCTCGCTGCTCTCCAGCTGCCACACATCCATCATCTCAGGCTCCCTGGCTTTGAGGAAGTTCAGCAGAGCTCCCTGCCCTGCTGCTCTCTGGAAGGTCTCTGCCTGCCCAAGTTCCTCCAGGGCCCCTATGCCATAGCCAGCAATGGGGGTGGAGGCAGCAGGGGCAGATGCACACCCTTCCTTCGTATCCCATCATTTCTGGCCCAGCTAAAGAGCCAAACCAGGACCTGTTCATACTCCACTGAAAGGGTCGGTTCCTGTCAGGGAAAAGGTCTCCGAGCTGTCTCGACAGCACATAAACTGTAAATTTTCCACACTGGACCTAGCTTGGTCTCCTTACCTTGCATCCTTTTCCCTCTGAACTCAGCTCCTGTTTCTTTCTTTTCTCCTCATCATAGCCAGTGCCATTTTTCCCACTCTCCTGCTCTCCGCTGCCTATCGGGCTTGGCTTGGTAGAAGGAGAGCTCTTCTGGATGGGAGGCAATGGCTTGGAGGGAAGGAGCATAGAGGGACTTGCCAGGGAAAACCTCTTGGCAAGAGGGTAGCCAGTCAGGCCTGCAAAGTGGAGACACAAAATAGAACACGGGCCATGATGCAAACCTAAAGCATCTGAAGCTCCATATTTCATGGGACAGACTTCCTGCACACTTCCAAACAGCTGCACAGGGAAACATGCTCCTGCTGGCACACACTTGAGGCAGGCCAGGGGAAAAGCACTTCCACAGAGCTACCACAGGAACACCCTGGCCTCTGGGCTGCCCTGGGACAGCCGGCAGCCCAGAGCCCTGTGCTTTCCAGGAATGGCTCAGCTGCACATGCCCCCTCCTGCTCCTCTCCGTGCCCCACAGCTCAGCAGCCCTACAGCTCCACGGGGCACTGGCAGCAGCCCAGCTCATTGCAGGGGGCACAGGCAGGGCACAGCTGCTCCCTGGGAATGTGCACAGGCTCTCTGGGCTGCCACAAGACCCTTCCTCCTACCAGAGAGCGGCCCAGCTCCCCCCTCACCTCTGTGTGAGGCTGAGCCATGCTCACAAGGAAAGAAGTGAGTTAGGTGAACTCCCTCTTTTATCATTTACACATCTAATGGGTGTGGCACTCATCGGGAATAATTTTCACTTATTGAGAAAATTTTTTTTGGTTTTATTTGTCATGGAACTAGCCTGCATTTCACTCCTCTAAACAGTATTGAGTTAGCAAGTCTGAAGGGAAAGGTGGAAGGCTCCAAGGATAAGAGGGGAAAAAAGATTCCTTCTTGAGGCTGGCCTGTGAATCCACAGGAAAAGCCAGACAGCTGAGACTGGTATTTCTGCAAACCACAAAAACCTCTCCGCAAGCACGCAGCCCTTATTGGTGTTTCTGTAGCACCATAATACCATCCTCAGGGTCAGACCCGATCAGCAAGCAGAGGAAGAATGGGAAATTTATCTTTAGTGAGACCCAACGTTGATGGCAAAGAAAGCTACAGGACTTGCATCTCATGACCATGTCCAATCTGTGGTCAGCTGTGGCCACAGTCCCTGTCCTGTGTGGCTGACAGCACGAGTGATTTGGCTACTGTCAAAAAGGAGAAAGCAGAGTAAACTAATGGAAGAATGTTGTGATGCCGTGGGCATCCTTGCAGGATCATCTGTAGCTGTCAGCCACCTACTCTGACACAGAGCCAGCACGGACCACCATGGACCAGTTTTCTCTGAAATCTGCTGGGATTTTTTTCCATTTGACTCTAGCCTCTCAGCTGCTTTCTATCCTCACCTTTTCCTTCAGGGGTATTTCCTTTTCCAGTAGAATCCATGTTTGAACCCGTGCTTCTGCCTGGCAGAAGTGTCTGGGTGTGAATTTGGGAACGCTCTCAGAGTAGACAGCGACGGGAGCTTGGTCCCAGCCTTAGAACAAGGTCGGGTGACTCCAGTCGCCGGCTGTCGGCACAGAGAGGCAGAGCCAGACGCGTCTCCTGCCGCTGTGGCCGTGTCAACCACAACCTTCACAACCCCAGCGTGGGGCTGCCCCTTTGTGACGCGCTCGCCAGTGGTTCTCTCGTTTCCATGGCTGCAAAACCCCACCCCAATCCATCCCTCTCCCTTCCCTCCCCAAGGGCAGCCAGCCCTGAGCCCAGCCAGGCCAGGCCAGGCCTGAGGGTTTCACACTCTCCAGGAAGTAGACCCTTTCCAAAGCTACTTTTCAAGGTCTTTATTTCTGTCATTCCCACACAGTTCTGGGTTGCAGCTTGTTGATGTGGGATTTTGTTTATTTCTCTCCACATCAAACCAAGTGGTGGGACACAAACAATGGCACCAGGCGGTGGAAGTAAAAGAAGCTTTGCACTCCCCTGTAGATGAGCCCCACAATCTAGTTGGGTGATAGCTGTAGGGAACAAATTGACCATCCAAATGTTCCACTTTTGCTCTGCTTCATTGTTCCAGGGCTTTACTCCCTGCTTTCTTTATTGCAGAGACACCCAAACTGACACAAACATGATCTGCCTCAAAACATTTCTGATCTTGGCAGTTCCTGACAGTTTCAAAGTTTCTTGATGGAATTAGCACAATAGGCAGGTCATTCTGAAATACTCTCCAACAGAGCAGATAAAACAAATCATGCTTGATTTGGCAGAACTAAGCCTGAGCCATGGGACCCGTGGGTCTGATCCCTTTTTCTGCATCTGCAAAATCATTCCTTCAAGTCTCTTCTCTCCTATCTATTCAAAGAAGCTTTGCACTCTGCATTAGATGCCCCCAGTATTCAGTGGGCCGATATGATCAGTGTATCTGTAGGGTGTCAATTGGCCATGCAAAGTTCTCCTTCGTTGTGGCAGGGGTTGATTCCCACTTTCTTTCCTGCAGACACACCCAAACCCAACATTGCAACACCTGCCTCAAAACAATTCTCATTTGGACTGTCCCTGAAAATTCAAAACTGTACTCAGAGAGTTTCCCTGGCCCCAGAGACAGGCTCCAAGGCTGGGCTCTCACCTGCACGGAATGAAGAAGAGCTGCTGCACTTGCCAACGGCTCCGGGGTCTCGTGATCAGCGCTTCAAATGCAGCTTTTGTAGACACTCTGCCTCTCTGGGCTGAGCAGCATTCCTGGGCATCGGCAGCACCGCTGCAGGCCAACATCCTCCAGGCACTGCTGCAGCAACGAGATTGCAACAAGGCCTGGCTGAAGGAGTCTCCAGTCTGCAGCAGCCCTTCACCTGCGGCGGAATCATCTTGCGCTGCCATGGGGGGAGCAGAGGGGGTGACGGGCTCTTTGCAGATGAGGGTCTCCTCCATGTGCTGCTGCTCGCGGCGCTGATACAGCTGCTGGTGCCCTCCCCCACTGCTGTACCAGGAGCCTGTCTGGAGGAATAACACTGCCACTGCCAGTGCCAGCCACCGATCCCTGCCATGGCCCTGCCCACAGGGTGTCCTGCCTACCAAACCGCTCCAGTCAGGTGATGTCAGACACCATCAAAATACATTCAAACGATGCATTTCCCACATTCTGTCAAAATCATGGCCATCCAGTCCACATGCTGGAGGCAGACTGCTGTTGGCAGAATGGGGGAAGCCCCAGCAGCTGCTCTCCCCATGGCTGGATGGCCATGGCAGCAGAGGCAAGTCTCTCACCGTGCCCACTGCTGTGGGACCCAGTGCTTTGGACACATTCCCACTGAACTCAGGCTGCTGCTACAGCAGCATCATGCCTTCACACATTTGACAACAAAGAGTTGGAATGGTACACAGGACTCGCCCCAAGAGCTTCAAAACAAAATTGGGGGGGGGGGGGGGGGGGGGTGGGACAAGTGAGTTAGAATAGTTTGCTCCTTTTTAGTACAACCATACCTGGATTTAAGCAGGGACACTGGCTAATCCTACTGGGGACTGGTTTGTAAGCCTTGTCTCTAGCAATTCCCACCAGTCTGCAAGCACTTTTCTGTAGAAAGGGTAAAGAAGATTTTACAGCACATCCATGAGCAAGTCTGAGCCAAAAGTCAAAGTACAAGACAAATACTCCCAAATTGGCCACCCGTGGGGAAAAGAAGAAGAAAAGCAGATAAAACAAGTGCCATTGCAGCTGAATTGCCTGCATTCATCCCATGGTCCAACCTCTCTGTGAAAATCACCTCAATTCAACACACAGCCTAAGATCAAGGAATTAAACTGGTTTGAGAGCAATTAAAGCCTGATTCCTATGATTTTCAAGGAAAAATAGATCATAAATTCCCTAAAATCACAAATGTGGGTCTATTTGGGACTGCATCCTTCAAAAGCAGGAACGGAGCTTTAGAATTGCAGGACTGTTTCCATTGGAAAAGATCTTTAAGATCATAGAGTCCTCCCAGTAACCTGAGACCACTAACACTGGCAAGGCCACCACGAAAGCATATCCCAGGAAATGCTGTGAGATGGGACATCCTTCTTGTCTCCTTTGCCACCCCAGGAGCCCCTTGGAAAGAGAAATGCCTACATGGGCTTTATCTGACTCCTTCCCAGCCAGCCTTTCCCTCACTCCCGGGTCACATTTGCTGCACAAGCTCGCTCAGCTCAGAGGAGCTCTCAGGAGAAAACGCTGCCTGGCATGGGGCTGTCTGATCCCTGTCTCCTCTTGATTCCATTTGCCCCGCACCCTCCCCCATCATAGAGACAGAAGGATCCCCCGCAACCCCACGGTACTGCACCAGATCCCAGGCACATTCCCTCCTCTGCTCCTTCGTGGCCCCGGGGAGGCTCCAGAGCCCTCCCTGTGTGCGGGACAGCTGCTGCAGCACCGCTGTGCCTGCGCGCGAGCAGCGCCCAAGGAGCAGCCGCGCAAGTTCAGAGTCTGAAACGGAATCCTCACAAATGACAACTGGCATTTCAGGGGCGGGCAGCAGAAGCTAAATCCATCTGCTCGCTGTCCTTTCAGCCATGGCCACACTGATGCCATTGGAAGAACTGCCCCTGCCCAGGAAGCTCTCAGGTGCAAGACAGAAGCAAAAGCCACGTGTTTCTGAGGTGCTAGCTGCCAGTGCCTCAGGTTTTCCTTCCAATTTCTGAGGGGTTTGGACTGCTCTTACCACTTCAACACATTCTGTGCGTCCCTGTGAGTGAGTAAGCACCACAAACCCTCTCCTTCAAAGCCCTGAGGTACTGCTAAAGCAGAACTTGTCCATGCTCTTTTCTCCTGGTGATTTTAGAATCCCGTCCAGACTCTGATAGCAAACCCGTGCTGTAGAGAAAAGATTGACCTTGGAATCCTAGGGCACTTTCTGGGTGGGTGTTTTAATCTGCTTTTCCATGGCTTTGGGCCGAGCACGGTGAGGCCGAAGCCTGGGGCCCTCAAGATGGCACCGGGGAGCTCCCGGGGCAGCGGCGAGGGGAGGCACTGAGGGGCGGCACTGAGGGGCGGCACTGAGGGGCGGCACCGAGGGGCGGCACTGAGGGGCGGCACCGAGGGGCGGCACTGAGGGGCGGCACTGAGGGGCGGCACAGGGTGCATTTCCCCCGAGCGGGCGGGCGGCGGGGAAAGGCGCCCTGGGGAGAAGGGCAGGCACAAGGGCCCCGGCTCTCTGCAGTGCGGGCGGCCAAGCGCCAGTTGCTGCTCCTGGAGCCGCTGTCAGGGCCGTGTCTCCTCCCCGCCGCTGAGCCTGCACCTGCAGCGCTGAGTCCGGCTCTGCCCCGCTCCCCAGCGCGGACCGCAAGGACGTGGACAGCTGCAGCAGGTGCCCAGGAGGGACACCGAGATGATGCCAGGGCTGCAGCTCCTCTCCTGCAAGGAAAGGCTGGCACAGCTCGGCTTCTTCAGCCTGCAAAAGAGACTTAGACTTGATCCAGCTGTGGCCTTCCAGTACCTGAGGGCAACCTACAGAAAAGCTGGACAGGGACTTTGTACAAGGGCAGGCAAGGACAGGACAAAGGAGAATGGATCCAAATGGAAAGAGAGTAGGTTGAGGTAAGGGATTCTGAGAAAAGACTCTCCTGGAACAGGTTGTCCAGACTAGATGTGGATGTCCCGTCCCTGACACTGTTCAAGGCCAGGCTGCATGGAGCTCCAGACAAGCCGGTCTAGTGCAAGGGGTCCCCAGCCACAGCAGGGGAGTTGCAGCGATGTCATTTTTCAGATCCCTTTCAAGCCAAACCATGCCACGACTCCATGATTCTGGGATACTTCCCCTCCTCATCCTCTGGCAGAAAAAGAAACTTGGCCTCAAGTTCCACATTGCAGACCATGTCTTTTGGCAGCCTGCAACTGTCTCAACAGAGGATGAAAAGAGATGACATTACTGGCACGATTGCCCTTTTCTACTTGAAAATTCAATGCTCCGCTCCTGTCCACTCTGGCAAAACTATCAGAAGAGGCAATTCTTCCTCATCAAATGCTTCGTCTGACCCAAAGAAGAAAGAAGCCACAAGCCAACACTCTTCTTTATGGCTACATTGTTTTCTTTGGTCTCTTCTCTCACAGGAATGTCTTTGGGGTGTGATTTGTTTGTTTCTCTCTCTCTCGTTCCGCGGGGCCCGTGGCGGCTCCTCCGTTGGCTTCACGGGGGCAACGGAGGAACGGCCGCAAGCTCCGGCGGCTCTGCAGCAGCAGCAGCAGCGCTTCTCTTGATGGGTTTTCCGCTCGATTTTCCACTCGCTCCCCATGCCCTTCTCCCTCTCACACTCACTCTGCTCCCGTCCCGTGCCGTGCCGTCCGTGTTCCGCCTCTGCCAGCCCGGCTGATGCCGCGTCCCGCAAGGCGCCCCTCGGCGGGGCCGCCCCGTGCCCGCCCCGTGCCCGGCCCGCCGCGGAGCCGCCTCCGCCGGGCTCTCTCCGCACTGGCTGCGGCGCCGCTGGAAGCGCCGCCGGCTCTGGTGCTGGCGGAGCAGCGCGGTCCTTTGGCTCCGCCTGGCGCGGGCTCTGGGCAGGCCCCGGCCGAGGCCCCGGCCCCGAACGAAGCCCCTGCCGCGGTTCCGCCCGCAGCCGCCCCGCTGCCGCCCGGCTCCCGCCCCGTGGCCGACAGCGTCGCCAGCAGCTTCCCCGCTCCGAGCTCCGCCGCTCGCCAGCTCGGCCGCCGGCCCCGAGCCGCCGCAGCCCGGGCCGGCTCGGCAAGCGGCAGCGCGCCGGGCGGGCGGGGCCCCGGGCAGCAGAGCGGCAGCGCGGTGCCGCCCGCACGGGCGGAGAAGCCTCCCCTGGAGCAGCTCTAGCGGGAGGGCCCGCTGCTGGAGAGCGGCGGCTGCGGCAGCGTTTACTCCGGGAGCCGGCTGGCCGACGGCGCCCCGGTAAGAGACGGGGCCGGGTCGGAGGAGACGGCGGTGGGCGGCGAGCTCAGCCCGCCGCTCGCCTTGGCTTGCAGGCGGCCATCAAGCGAGTGTGCCGGGAGCGCATCTCGGAGTGGGCGCGGCTGGTGAGTGAGCGGGGCCCGCGGGAGGAGCCGGGGGCCGTGCCGGGCGGGGCTGAGGCGAGGCCCGGCAGGGCGGCAGCCCGAGCGCTGCGAGGGGAGCGAGCGTGGAGCGAGCGGGGGCCGCGCAGCGTCCCGGGCCGGGCAGTGGCGAGCCGCGGCGGGGCCGGGCAGGGGGTGCCTAGGGCGCGGCACAGCATCGGCCCGGCTGACGGCATCGCGGTGCCCCCGCAGCACAAGGGCGCCCTTGTGCCCCTGGAGCTGGCGCTGCTGTGGATGGTGTCGCGGCCCGGCTTTCGCGGCGTCGTGCGGCTCCTGAACTGGTTCGAGGAGCCCGACGGCTTCGCGCTGGTCATGGAGTGCCCGGAGCGCTGCCAGGACCTCTGGTACTCCCTGGCCGAGCGGGGGTTCCTGACGGAGCCCGTGGCGCGGGGGCTGCTCCGCCAGGTGCTGGAGGCTGTGCGGCACTGCAGCAGCCGCGGCGTCCTGCACCGCGACATCAAGGCCGTGAACGTCCTCGTCGACCTGGCCACGGGCGAGGCGAAGCTCATCGACTTCGGCTGCGGCACGATCTTCCAGGACACGTTCCACACCCGGATGTCAGGTGAGCCCAAAGCCGGGGCCCGGCCGGGCAGCGGAGCTTCCCCCCTTTGCTGCCAGAGGGGAAGAGGGAGGCAGGGAGGGAGGGGGAATCCTTCTTCAGCCAGCTGCAGCCAAGTTGCTTTTGGGCAGGGGCTGGCTCTTGTGGAGCGGGAGCTGGCTGGGAGGGAGGGAGGGAGGGAGCAGCACGGGCCTGATGAGCTGCGCCCGTGTCCCATAGGAGCGCCGGAGTACAGCCCACCGGAGTGTGTGAGGGAATAGGATGGAGATGGTATAGAAAGTAATCTTACCCCTAAGGAGTTGCAGCTGGGCCAATTATCAAAAATGAGGAGAAGGCCTAACTTCAACAAGCCACAGCTGTAGCTAATAAGAACATAGGAGCTATAAAAGAGTGGGTTGGCTTATTATTATTATTATTTAGAGGACATGCCCCGAAGCAGGAAGGGACCTGGAGTCAGTTGGTTACCTGGTGAGAGAGGAAGGGTGTACTTGGAGGAGCTGCTCACCAGAAAACAGCGCATGGGTACGAAACTTTTGTAATAAAGAGATAATAGTATAAAAATTCCTGTTACATATATGCATATATGACAACAAAGAGTGGATCCTCTTTGGCTGTTACCATGGCCAGCCAGCCACCATCTGGTCCCTGGGCATCCTGCTCTATGAGCTGGTCTGCAGGCACCTTCCTTTCCACACCAATGAGGACATTGTCCAGGGCCAGCTCTTCTTCCCAGCCCAGGTGTCTCAAGGTGGGGATGAGCCTTCAAGGCACAAGGGGAAGAACGGGGTTGGGAGGGGGCAGCTGGCACATAAGCGTCCTGCTCTTGCAGCTAGTGAGGAGCTGGATCTGCTGGGCTCAGCTGGAGGAGGTGGCACCTGTGCCTCTGTGCTGGTGTCCTCCGCAAGGGAGGATCGATGGGAAGCTTTTGGCTGCAGCTCTGAGCACTCCTGGTGTGGCCTGGGCGCTGTGGAATGTGGGACAGCATGGACAGGAGCCTTGTCCCGCTGAGCGGCGGTTTCTGGTTTCTCTCGGCAGAGTGCCAGCAGCTCATCAGGTGGTGTTTATGCATGGACCCCACAGTCAGGCCATTGCTGGAGGACCTTTCTGAGCATTCTTGGCTGCAGGAGCCCTGCCTGGCCCAGGAGACAGCAGAGATCCATTCCTGTGCCCAGTAGGATGCAGAGCCCAGCAAGCAGCAGCGGCACGCGTCTCATGGTGCTGGAAGAAAACCCTGGAGCATTTCCCTGCGGCCGCAGCGTGGAGGAGAGAGCGCAGCCCAGGAGATGCTTCTGCTGGTCCCTGGCGAGCTGTGGAGGGAGTGGCTCGGTGCTCCCTGTCCTGTTGGAGAAGTGGTGGCAGGGTGGTGAAGGTGCCATGGACTGGGACAGGGGAAACATCCCCCTGCAGCTCAGTGGCATCGTGATGTCCCCGCAAGGCGAGGCACAGCTGGCGTGTTCTTCTGGAGCATGACGTGGAGCTGGGAACACCATCCTGGAGCTGGCTGCTGGCGGGGCAGAGCCCATTGGCTTTGGCTGCAGCCCCTGCCTGGAGGACACGCTCTGCACCCCGATGAAATCAAGATGAGTCCCCAGGCAGTGCAGGGCGGGGGGATGCTGGTGCTTCCAGGCACGGCAGGGCTCGGCCTGGCCCCGCGCCAGGGGTTCCCCGCTCGGCAGCGCTGGGGAATATTAATTTTTCCGCCGGCCGCCAAGCTGCTTTTTGGCGGGACAGGGGACGGATGCTGTGGAAGGGGAGCCGGCTCCTGGCCTTGCTGACAGCTTCTGCCAGCCAGCCTGGCACGGGCTGAGGTAGGGGCAGCCAGCCTGACAAAAGCATCCATCCATGTGGATGGGGGGCAGCAGAGGGGGACGGGTTCCGGAGCCATGCCGCAGCTGGTCTGCTTTGCAGGCCCTTGAGGAAGGGCTGTGTTTACAGGTGGGAAAGGTGGGGATTTTCCCCACCTGTGGACAGGTTTAATTCTTACATGGAGTGCTCAGACCCTCCTGAGGCCTGTGAAACAGTGACAGGCTTTGTGCTTTTTCTTGTTTCCAGGTCTTGTTTTGAATTGACTTTCATGCAATGATTCTTTGATTTTTCCCAGGAAGATTACAGCTGGTGCCCGGACCGGACGGGGAAGCGCCTGCACCGTCCGTGGAGCACGTCCAGTGCCAGCGCTACCCCAGGGGCCACGGTCTGCGGGGACATCCCCTTCCAGAAGGACGAGGAGCTGGTGCGGGATGGGCTCCTGTCCTGGCAGCAGCTCTCCAGAGGTGGGTACCCGGCTCCACAGCTTGGCTGGCAGAAGGGCTCTGGGCAGAGGGCAGCGGGCACACGGGCATCCCGCTCTGGCAGCTGCTGGGGAGGTTGCTGTGCATGCTTAAGCGGAGGAGCTGGAACGTGGCCTGCCACGCTGCCCTTCTCTAAAAGCAGAGAATGGGTCAGGAGGTTTGGGCTCTGAGCACAGCCAGCAGCCTGGCCCGGGCACAGGCCATGGCGGGACAGGGGCACAGGAGCCTGCTGCGACTGACCGTGGCTCTCTGGTTTCTCTCCCCAGCTGCCAGCACCTCCTGCCATGGGAACGGCACCGCTCGGCCTGCCAGGCTGGGAGGGCTGGAGGGCACTGGCTGTTCATTTGCTGTCAAATATAGATTGGGATTTTTTGTCATCGTCACCATCGGAGCGTTTCTTTCATCCTTTTCCAAGCTTTTGGCCTTCTGTGATAAATGGATGTGATTTGTCTAACAAAATCTGGTGGTTTACACTAGCTGGACTCATTATTATTGTAATCTATACCATATTTAATTTCCTGCTTAGGAAAATACCATGTAACAAATTTGATCAAATGAGAAACGAGGGATTGTGAAAACCTTTATTTGTGGGATGTAGAAGATACCGAGATTCAGTCTTTAATAAAAAGCGTGAATCAATATTATCAAAAGAGAATATTGGGGAAATTGTGATAAATGGATGTGATTCCTGCTAACTAAATTGTAATTATATGAATATTTTTGGAAAATAATTGGAAAGGTAGATGTGATTAGTGCTATGAAGCAGATGGGTTTCTTTGTAGATGATGCATGTGGGAAACAGGATACAGGAGACCAGAGTCAGCCTTAATGAACTAAAGATAGGAAGACTCCCAAGTCAGAATTGGCATCAAGACGAAGTTAAGACACCTCCCAGGCCAGGATTTGCCGTGACATGAATAACGTTGGGACAATTCCAGACAGGGTGTCTCAAATAGTGTTCTTATCTGTAAAATAATAAGGCTTCACTGGAACATAGTGCTTACTTACATAACACAAGACTTGGGGCGCATGCCCAGCCTGCCAGGTTCTTCAGAGGCCAGCGAGGAAGACTGCCGGCCTTCCTCCAAGGAGACTCCAAAGAGCCAGCAGCCCCCTGAGCCCCAGCGGGAGCCTGCGCTGGGCAGGGTGGGGACGTGGGTTTCAAGAATCGGAAACAGGAGGAGATTGAGGGGAAAATATTGATGAGTATGTGTTAGCACACAGTCGATGAGTTGTGTTTGGATCCTTTTGCCTTTTGTACATGGGGCGGGGGGGAGCCCTCCCCGTACCCCATCGATTGGTTTTGTTTATGCTTTATCCCAACCAGTGCCAAATTTCTTTTGTAACTACTGGATTCTATTTGATTGTATTATTTTATCTCAATTAAAACTGCTGCTAAATTTCAAGTTTGTGGTTTATTAAATTCAACATATGAGACCTTATTTATAACATCAGGAATATGACTTAATAACTTACAAAACCAAAATGAATCTTATTCAGCTAAATTAACAAGGAATAGAAAAGCATTTGAGACTTAATCACAAAGGATAAAGTAACAGAAATGATGATAACTTGATTAAATGAATACATTTTTACTCAATGAGTTAATAGCTCAGTCTCCTCTGGCTTTTGATCTCCTCACCAGAAGGGCTGCAGTTCCTTGATCTCCTCTGCACGAGGGGCACAGTCCTTAGGGTTTGGTCTCGGCTTTGGCACGGGGTGTTTTGTTTTGCCTGATGATGACTGCCAAAAACTCCCTTAAAATACCCCCCAAAAGCACCAAATCCCCTCAAAACCCCCCAAGCCTTCCCCCAACCCCCTCGGGATGAATTTTTGGTTAATTTCAGGTAATTTTGGGTGGATTTTGAGGGCTTTGGTACCTGATGGATGCCAAAGTGGATGTAGGATTCAAACCTACTCAAAATTCCCCCTAAAATTCCCCTAAAATCCCTCCACATCTCCCCCAAATCCCCCTCAGGATGGATTTGGAGGAAATTTTGGGTTAATTTTAGGTTGATTCTGGGTGGATTTTGGGTGGTTTTGGTACCTCCCAGACATCAACTTTAGCATAGGATTCAAACCCAGGCACAATCCCCCCCAAAACTCCTCAAAACCCCCCAAATTCCCCCAACCCCCTGCGGACAGATTTTAGGTGGATTTTTGGGAAATTTGGAGGAAATTTTGGGTGGTTTTGGTACCTTGTGGATGCCCAAGCAGGTGAAGGATTCAAACCCAGCCAAAATCCCCTCAAATCCCCCTCAAATTTCCTCCAGGAATGTGGGTGCATTTGGGGTAATTTTGGGTCCTTTAGTGAAGCAGCCAGGGCCCCGGGCGTAGGGCTTGGAGCGGGGCTGAGCAGCGGGGCAGCAAGGGGGGGAGGGAGGGAGCTGTGAAACCCCCGAGGATCCCCTGAGGGGGAGACCCCTAAAAGCCAGCAGCGTGTTCCCTGACAGAAACCAATTCCCTTCTGGCAATGGGGAACACGTGTTGTGGGGCCGGCTGCACCTGTGGGAGCCGTGGGGAGCGCGAGCTCGTGCTGTGCTGCACCGCTGAGCTGGCAGCGCCATGG
This sequence comes from Motacilla alba alba, assembly GCF_015832195.1. Taxonomy (NCBI): domain Eukaryota; kingdom Metazoa; phylum Chordata; class Aves; order Passeriformes; family Motacillidae; genus Motacilla; species Motacilla alba. Next base: position 179,303 of record NW_024037590.1, read on the forward strand.
ACACGGGCAGGGCGTTCTCTGTTTGCCCCAGAGCTGGGGCCTGCAGGCACCTTGCCGCCCCTCGGCTCAGGCTGTGCCACCCAGCAAAGCCCAGCAGGCCGGGAGCAGAGCCCGGGGCATGCAGGAAGCTGAGAGAAGCCCCTGCTCTAGAACTGAGGCAGTTCCTCCAAAGCAAACAAAGACGGTAATTTGAAGACATTCCCACTGTGCTCAGAGTTGGCCTGAGGAGAATAAGTGGTGAGCTTGTCAAAAATCCCAGGAAATATCTGGGAAAAGGCTTTAGGTAATCTGGTTGTGACTAGGTACAAAGCTCCCATGGGAAAAGACCTCTGCAGCAGGCTGGGTGGCTGAGGGTGTCTTAGTTCTTCACAGAGTAAAGACTGCCACAGAAATGCAATTTTATTTTTTATTGAACAATTGGAAAAAAAAATTTCCAGAACTGTAAAACTACTTTCAAAAATAGTGAGGTTATCTGGAAAATGGGAAGAAACATTTGGGGATTTCTCTTTACAAAAAATATTTCTAAATATTTCTAAAAATGAAAAGTGAAGACAAAACGGAGTCTGTTTTTCTGGATTCTGAAACTACTTGGAAAAATCCTTAACTACTGTTGTTATTGGGAAGAAATAATTGAGGATGTCTCTCTACAGCAAAAATATTTGGAAATAACTTCTAAAAATTTTTTATTTCTACAAATGAAAAACAAAGACAAAATGGGGTTGCTTTCTTTCAGGAGCCCCATGCTGCTGCCTGCCCCCCGGGCTCCCCCAGCCCCTCGTGGCCCCGCTGCTGGTCACGGCAGCCTCTGCCCGGCTCCTGCCTGCCCAGACCGTGGGCATCCACGGCTTCTCCTGGGCACGGAGCTCAGCCAGTGCTGGGGCCGGGAGGGCTTTGCTGGTGCTACCACCCGGACACTGGGGCACAGCTCCATCTCTCCATTGCAAGGGGCCATGGCCTACCCTGGCACAGGGGTGGGGGTCAACTTCAGTGTTGTTTAGAGGGCAGGGCCAGGGGCCTCAGGGGCAGAGGAAGAGACATGTGGGTCTCAGGAGGGGCTGCAGGGTGCTGGGCTGCTCCTGGGGTCTCTAGAAAAACTGGGGACTGGGCTGGGATGGGACAGAGGAAGATGAAAAAAGGGATGAAGACAGCTTGGGGTAACCCATGGGGAGGGGAGGTGGCAGTGGGATCTAGAGGAGAATTGGAGGCTTCCTTGTAGAGGGCTGTTCTGGAGTCCTCTTCTCAGAGCTCTTGTGACGGCTGCCCAGGCCCTTATTATTGCTGGAGGAGCTGCTTAGGCTGTCTGAGTGTGAGCTGCAGCCACGGTCTTTCAACTCCTGTCCAGAGGCGCTCCTGTGAAGAGAGGAGGTGGCTGAGGCCCCAGCTGCCAGGGGCACACAGGGACCCTCCTGCACGGCAGGGCCCAGAGCTGGCAAGGCTCCCCAGCAGGGCTGGAGCTGCTGGCCCAGCCTGGCCCAGCTGCACCGCTGCCCCTCAAGGCCCCGGCGAGCAGGGGACGGCTCTGGGCAGGGTCCCTGGCCAGGAGCGGGCCCCGGAGCGCCTCTGCCTTTCCAGGGCCATCTCCTCCCTGCTCTTTCTCCTCCCCACCTTGCTTTGCCTCCGCCCTGTGCCCCTGGGGCTGCTCTTGGCCCGGCAGCCTCAGCGGGAGCCAGCACTGGCTGCAGCCCCAGCGGCCCCCCAGGACAAGGCCCAGCAATTACGAGGCCAAAGAAAGCACAGGGCAGCAGCAGAACCCTCAGCAGAGTTAGCTGGACAGTCACAGACTGGCCACAACTCCACTGCAGCTTCCCTGGGAATGTTTCCTGTCTACCTTAGACTTTCAAAAGAAGTTGTTTGAGGGGGAGAGCAACAAAACACTCACTGTTTTCCCCTCCAGGAATACCAGATTCCAAAGCAGCACAGCATGACGATAAGCTCCAAACAAAGCAGGCCTACTATCAACCCTAGCCAGGAGCCTGTTCCCTCAAAGATAGCCTTTCTGATGCCCTCCTGGGAATGGGGAAGACGTGTTGTGGTTCCATCTGCATCTGTGGGAGCAATGGGGAGTGTGAGCCCACGCTGTGCTGCACTGCTGAGCTGGCAGCACGGTGCATACGGGCAGGGCGTTCTCTGTTTGCCCCAGAGCTGGGGCCTGCAGGCACCTTGCCGCCCCTCGGCTCAGGCTGTGCCACCCAGCAAAGCCCAGCAGGCCGGGAGCAGAGCCCGGGGGCAGCGCAGCTGCTTGGGCAGTCGCTGCTTTGAGGGACACGGGCCAAAGCCATCCCTGAGCAGCCACTGCCAGCCCTGGCCCTCCCTGGCCCGTGACAGCTTGCCCAGCCCCAGGGGACAGAGTCAGGACCCAGTGCAGCCCCTGCCCGGTCGGGAGCCAGGGCTGGCTCTGGCCCCGGGCTGGCGGCAGGGCTCCCGCTCGGGGCCGCTCCTGTGCCTTGGGCCTCTGGGCACTCAGGGCCAGCTCCGGAGCAGCTGCAGAGGGAGGGACCATGGTGCACGAGTCCCGTTTCCCCGGGGCTGGCAACGAGCTCCAGAGGCCTCCAACCCTCCAGAGGCGCCTCCAGCTTTGGCTGCTGCCGGGCTGTGCAAGGGCAGGCCCTGGGGGAAGAGCTGCCGCCACACAGCCCCGCTGAGGGCTGAGCCCGGCGCAGCAATTACCTCCTGTGCCTGTGCCCCTGCCTGGCATCGCCTTCCTTCCTGCAGCAGGGGCTGCCAATGGGCCACTGCTTCTTTGGGGAAACATCTCCTTCTGTCCTGCCTGTTGGTCCATCACTTGAGAATCAAAAAAGAAGAGCTGGATCAGATGGAACAATTCCCCTTTTCGTTGCTGGCATCTTCAGGCGTCATGTTTCTCAAAAATGGGGAAAAGTTCCACAAAACATCTGGGCTTTGGGGGCCAGGGCCCACCCCCCTCCAAACAGCTGCCAGTGCTGAGCAGAAGTTGTGACAGGATCATGCAGGGCGAGGGAGCACACGGGCATGGCTCTGTCCTGGCACCTGCAGCGATGCCCCCCTGGCCAAGCTTTGGGCACTGAGCTGGCAGCTCTCCTGGGGGAAAGGCCTTGACCTACCCTCAGCATCTATTAGAGGCTCAATCCTGAACGTGGGTTGGGAAGCCAGATCACCTTCACCAACAGGTTCTTCAGCTGCAAAGAAAGGCAGGACAGAAGAGCTCCTGTGTCACTGCTGACGATTCTCCTTCAGACCCGAGTGGCAGGGAGTGCACCTGGGTGATTGGTGCCCTCCAAGGCACTCCCTCAGCTCTCCTTCCACTCCGGAGCAGGGCCAGGGGGACCACGTGCCTGCAGTGGCCCCACACTAGGATGGAAGGAGCCAGCAACTCTAAACCCAGCCCCAGGCAGGGCCAGGCCTTGGCAGTGGCAGTGGGAGCAGCTCAGGCTCCCTGGGGCCAGCAAAGGAGCTGTGAATGGCACAGCCCCGGGGCACAGCCCTGGGCCCGGCCCCTTCCCTCTCTGCTCTTCTGCCTGGCTGCACAGAGCACACGGAAGGACACACTGGCATTGCACACGGGAGGAAGATGGACAGCTAAATGCTCCTTCCTCCCACTGACAGCGATGCTGTGGGATCCCTCAGGGCTCCAGAAGGGAGCAGGGCAAGGTTTCCAGAACTGATCAACCTTCAGAGGAACTTAAGGGAAATGCCACATGAGTGAGCTCTTGCCACACAGACACTGATTATTCTGTCAGGGAATGTACATTGAGAACTTGCCTCCAACATCTGGCAATGTCTTCAAACCACCATTCACCAGCACTTCCAAATAATCCAAGGCTTGATCCCAATCTAGAAGAGAGCACAGATCCCACAGAACCATTTCCATGGTGTCCTGGGATCCCCATCTGCCTTAGGGAACTGGGCACTGCAAGGGGGTGGGGTAAGGCTGTGGGAGCCTGTGGCTCCTGGTCACTCTCCAGACTCTTTGCAGGCCCTGTGCAACATCCCTGGAGGGGCAGCTGGAGCAGCCCAGGGCCCATGGGGGCTCTCTCACTCCCACACAGGAAACCCTCACTAGAAGCTTGGGGAAATCTGCAGCAGGCAGTGCCACAGCTATCCCTCCCAACCTCCGTCCCTCCCTCCTGCTGGCCCACCTGACCATGGAACAGCTCTCCCAGCCCAAGGGCACATGGCCAGGCCCTCTCAGGACACACTGGAGCCTTGCTCTCCCCCTCTGCCCTTTCCCCACCTCGGGCACCCCGTGCAGTTGCTCCCAGGTTTCGGGACGTGTCTCCCACGGAGGGAGCCCAGCAGGACTGCTCAGAACCCGAGTGCCCTGAGCCTGCTCGGGATGATTCCTCTGGGCTGTGCCGCTCTTGTCCGGGCTGTGCCCGCACTGCCAAGCCACAGAGAGGGCAGCTCAAGGCTCAGCAGGGCTCAGGCCCAGAGGCACAGCAATTACCTCCTGTGACTGTGCCTGGCATGGCCTCCCTTCCTGCAGGAAATGCCGCCTTCCATAGGGCCTCTTTGTCCATCCCTTGAGAAAGGAAGAGGCACAGCTGGATCAGATGGGAACACTGCACATCGGGCAGGTGGCCTCTCCATGAGGCAATACTTGTCCAAGTCATGCATAAGGATCAGGAAAATCCTGATCCCCCAGGCCCTTTGGGCTGGCTGTGGCCCACCCTTCTCCAAGCAGCCACCCCTCAGGATGTGCCTGGGGACCGGGAAATTGCAGGGCATCTCATGCCCGTTGTGCAGTTTGGGCTGCCTGTAAGCTGATGCCAAATGCCTTCCTGCAGAGGCCGGGGAGAAGCTGCAGCCAGGCCAGGCTGGGAAACAGCCCTGCAGGCCGTGAAAGCAGCAGCGGGGCAGCCAGGCTGCCATGGATCCCTTCCCACCGTGCCGGGCACGGCGTGTCCAAATGTGCAGCCAAAGCCCCCGGCTGCTGAGTCCCAGCGGAAGGCAGAGGGAAATGCACCCACCTTGTCCTGCCTGTGCTTCCTTCTGTGTTTGTCTCAGGAAGTCATTGGAGTCAGGATATTTTTTGGCTCCTGAATGTTGGGACTTTCCTTTTGGAGGACCTTAAGAGAAAGTAGTTCCATTTCCCAGGAATGGATGCCACAAAAGCAGTGCTCAGCCTGGGGCTCAGCAGGGACTCACTACTCACCCCTGCGATGGGAGCTGGGTTGGTGCCGAGCATCCAGGCCAGGTGCTGGAGAAGTCTTCCCTGCAGGCACATCTGTAACTGAATGGCCACAGAAGCTTCTGTCACCTCTGCTGATCTGCATGGGCAGCACTGAGCCGCAGGAGAGGTGAGGGCATCACGCAGGGTGAGGGCACCCATGAGCATGGTTCTGTCCTGGCACCTGCAGCGATGTCCCCCTGGCCGAGCTTTGGGCTCTGAGCTGGCAGCTCTCCCTGGGGGAAAGGCCTTGACCGACCCTCAGCATCTCCCAGAGGCTCAGTCCTGGACGTGGGTTGGGAAGCTGCACCACCTTCACCAACAGGTTCAGCTGCAAAGAAATGCAAGACAGAACAGCTCCCGAGGCACTGTAGGAGATTCTCAGGCTGCACGCAAGGCTCAGCCCCGGGGCACAGCCCTGGGCCCGGCCCCTTCCCTCTCTGCTCTTCTGCCTGGCTGCACAGAGCACACGGAAGAACACACTGGCATTGCCCATGGGAGAAGGATGCACAGCTAAATGCTCCTTCCGCCCACTGACAGCAATCCTGTGGGATCATTCAGGGCTCCAGAAGGGAGCAGGGCAAGGTTTCCAGAATTCTTCAATCCTTAGATAATGTTAAGGGAAATCGCAGACGAGGGAGCTCTTGGCACATTGAAACTTATAATTCTCTCAGGAAAGGCACACAGAGAACTTGCCTCCAGCATTTTCCAGGAATTTCAGGCCATCTTCCAGCAGGGCTTCCAAATAATCCAAGTCACGATCCCAATCTAGAAGGTAGCACAGATGAGAACCATTTCCTTGGTGTGCTGGGATCCCCTTCTGCCTCTGGGAAATGGGCGCTGCAAGGGGGTCAGGTAAGGCCGTGGGAGCCAGATGTCAATGGACAAGGCCAAAGCTGCACAGGGGCCTGGGGAGCTCTGGGCTGCCTCCGGGTCACTCTCCACCCTCTGTGCAGGCCCTGTGCAACATCCCTGGAGGGGAGGCTGGAGCAGCACACGGCCCTGGGGGCTCCTTCCCTCACACGCTGAGGAAATCCTCACTAAAGGCCAGAGGAAAACTGCAGCATGCAGTGCCACAGCTATCCCTGCCTCCCTCTATCCCTCCTGCACTCCTTCTGCTGGGACACCGCCCAGTTCCCAAGTGCAAACAGCCAGGCCCTCTCAGGACACACTGGAGCCTTGCTCTCCCCCTCTGCCCTTTCCCCACCTCGGGCACCCCGTGCAGTTGCTCCCAGGTTTCGGGACGTGTCTCCCACGGAGGGAGCCCAGCAGGACTGCTCAGAACCCGAGTGCCCTGAGCCTGCTCGGGATGATTCCTCTGGGCTGTGCCGCTCTTGTCCGGGCTGTGCCCGCACTGCCAAGCCGCAGAGAGGGCAGCTCAAGGCTCAGCAGGGCTCAGGCCCAGAGGCACAGCAATTACCTCCTGTGACTGTGCCTGGCATGGCCTCCCTTCCTGCAGCAGAGGCTGCCAATGAGCCACTGCCTCCTCCGGGAAACACCACCTCCAACACAGCCCCTTCATCCACTTCTGGAGAATGGAAAAGAAACAGCTGGATCAGGTGGGACTGTTTCCCATTTGGAAAGGAGGCCATGCTTCTCAAAGACATGGATAAGGATCAGGAAAAGGCCCAGGCTCCTGGGACTGGGCCAGAGCACTCCATTCTGCAAGCAGCTGCGCTTCCTTCTCTACTAAGGGACCAGGAAAACGCAGGGCATCTCAGGGTGCGCATGGCCCATGGTGCAATATGGGCTTGCTGTCAGCTGGTGCCAAATGCCTTCCTGCAGAGGCTGGCCAGAAGCTGCAGCCAGGCCAGGCTGGGAAGCAGCCCTGCAGGCCGTGAAAGCAGCAGCGGGGCAGCCAGGCTGCCATGGATCCCTTCCCACCGTGCCGGGCACGGCGTGTCCAGATGTGCAGCCAAAGCCCCCGGCTGCTGAGTCCCAGGGGAAGGCTGAGGGAAATGCACCCACCTTGCCCTGTCTGCAGCATTTCCTTCAGCATTTGCCAAAGAACTTCATATGGCTTCTGGGATTTTTTGTCTGCTGTGTCTTTGGGCTTTCCTTTTGGAGGACCTTAAGAGAAAGTAGTTCCATTTCCCAGGAATGGATGCCACAAAAGCAGGGCTCAGCCTCTGGGGTCAGCAGGGACACACTACTCACCCCTGCCATGGGAGCTGGGCTTGTGCACAGCATCCAGACCAGGCGCTGGAGAAGTTTTCCCTGCAGGCACACCTGTAACTCAACATTCAGGGACGCTTCTGTCGCCTGCTTCTTGGCACATTGTCAATGATTACGCTTTGGTGGGCCAGTGAGAACATACCTACAGAAACCCCAGAGGGCTTCAAAACTTCATACTGCCAGGCTAATGGAGAAGGCTTCCCAGTATCCCAGTCTGGAAGCAAACCAAGATGAGAACTGTTTCCATTGTGTGCCAGGGCTGGCTCTGGCCCTGGGCTGGCGGCAGGGCTCCCACTCGGGGCTGCTCCTGTGCCTTGGGCCTCTGGGCACTCAGGGCCAGCTCCGGAGCAGCTGCAGCGGGAGGGACGTTGGTGCACGAGTCCCGTTTCCCCAGGGCTGGGAACGAGCTCCAGAGGCGCCTCCAGCTTTGGCTGCTGCTGGGGCTGGGAACGAGCTCCAGAGGCGCCTCCAGCTTTGGCTGCTGTCAGGCCATGCGAGGGCAGGCCCTGGGGGAAGAGCTGCTGCCACACAGCCCCGCTGAGGGCTGAGCCCGGCACAGCAGTTACCTCCTGTGCCCAAGCCTGTGCTCGTGCATGGCATCGCCTTCCTTCCTGAAGCAGGGGCTGGCACCCGGGAGCGACTGCTTCTTTCCAGAAATGCCGCCTTCCACAGAACCTCCATGTCCATCTCTTGAGAAAGGAAGGGAGACAGCTGGATCAGATGGAACTGTTCCCCATTTGGGTGATGGCATCTACGGGAGGCAATATTTGTTAAAAACATGGACCAGGAAAATGCCCAGGTTATTGGGGCTGGGTCAGAGCACTCTCTCCTCCAAACCACCACCCTTTCCTAATCTGGAGACCAGGGTAATGTGGGGGATCTCAGGGTCTGTTGCAGTTTGGGCTGGTTGTCAGCTGATGCCAAATGCCTTCCTGCAGAGGCTGGCGAGAAGCTGCAGCCAGGCCAGGCTGGGAAACAGCCCTGCAGGCCGTGAAAGCAGCAGCAGGGCAGCCAGGCTGCCATGGATCCCTTCCCGCTGTGCCGGGCACAGCGTGTCCAGATGTGCAGCCAAAGCCCCCAGCTGCTGAGTCCCAGCGGAAGGCTGAGGGAAATGCTCTCACCATTCCCCTTGTGCAGTTCCTCCACTATTTGTTTCAAGATGTTGTTTGACTCATGCGATATCTTCTGTCTTTTACATTTGTTCTTCCCTCTCAGAGGACCTTAAGAGAAAGTAGTTCCATTTTGCATGAATGGATGCCACAAAAGCAGTGCTCAGCCTCTGGGGTCAGCATGGATATACTACTCACCCCTGCCATGGGAGCTGGGCTTGTGTGCAGCAACCAGAAAAGGTGCAGGAAATGTCCTCTCTGAAGACACACCTGTAGGTCAAGAGCCAGAGAAGATTCTGTCACCTTCTTGCTGCCAGTCAATGTCCATGATTACTGCTTGGTGGGACAGTGGAACATACCTGAAGGAGGCCCAGAAGGCTTCAAAACTTTACGCAGCCAATCTAATGGAGAAGCCTTCCCAGGAACCTCATCTAGAACGGAGCACAGATGAGAACATTTCTCAGGGTGTGCTGGGATCCCCTTCTGCCTCTGGGAAATGGGCACTGCAAGGGAGGCGGGGAAGGCCGTGGGAGCCAGATGTCAGTGGACATGGCCAAAGCTGCACAGGGGCCTGGGGAGCTCTGGGCTGCCTCTGGGTCACTCTCCACCTTCTGTGCAGGCCCTGTGCGACATCCCTGGAGAGGTGGCTGGAACAGCTCAGGGGGCATTAGGTTCTCTCACTCCCACACAGTAAATCCTCCCTAAACCCCTGGGGAAAAATGCAGCAGGCAGTGCCACAACCATCCTTCTATCCCTCCATCCCTCCTACCCTCTCCCCCTTTTTCCCTTTCTACCTTCCTCTTTCCCTCCCACCCTCTTTCCCCTGGGACAGCTCCCCCAGCCCAGGGGCACATGGCCAGACCCTCTCAGGACACACTGGAGCCTTGCTCTCCCCCTCTGCCCTTTCCCCACCTCGGGCACCCCGTGCAGTTGCTCCCAGGTTTCGGGACGTGTCTCCCACGGAGGGAGCCCAGCAGGACTGCTCAGAACCCGAGTGCCCTGAGCCTGCTCGGGATGATTCCTCTGGGCTGTGCCGCTCTTGTCCGGGCTGTGCCCGCACTGCCAAGCCGCAGAGAGGGCAGCTCAAGGCTCAGCAGGGCTCAGGCCCAGAGGCACAGCAATTACCTCCTGTGACTGTGCCTGGCATGGCCTCCCTTCCTGCAGCAGAGGCTGCCAATGAGCCACTGCTTCCTCCGGGAAACTCAGCCTTCAGCACAGCCTCTCCTCCTTCCATCTCTGGAGAGAGAAAAAGGGAGAGCTGCCTCAGGTGGGGCTGTTCCCCAATGGGAAGGTGGCATCTTCAGGAGGCCCTTCTTCTTAAAGACATTCATGAGGTTTTGGAAGTTATCCAGCTTTGGAGCTGGGCCAGGGCTCTCCTTTCTCCAAACCACCACCCCTCCTGATCTGCCCGGAGACGGGGAAAACGCAGGGCATCTCAGGGTGCGCATGGCCTCTGGTGCAGTTTGGGCTGGCTGTCAGCTGATGCCAAATGCCTTCCTGCAGAGGCTGGCCAGAAGCTGCAGCCAGGCCAGGCTGGGAAACAGCCCTGCAGGCCGTGAAAGCAGCAGCGGGGCAGCCAGGCTGCCATGGATCCCTTCCCGCCGTGCCGGGCACGGCGTGTCCAAATGTGCAGCCAAAGCCCCCGGCTGCTGAGTCCCAGCGGAAGGCAGAGGGGAAATGCACCCACCTTGTCCTGCCTGTGCTTCCTTCTGTGTTTGTCTCAGGTATTCATTTGAGCCAAGAGGCTTTTTGCCTCCAGAATCTTTGGACTTTCCTTTTGGAGGACCTTAAGAGAAAGTAGTTCCATTTCCCAGGAATGAATGCCACAAAAGCAGGGCTCAGCCTGTGGGGTCAGCAGGGACACACTACTCACCCCTGCCATGGGAGCTGTGCTTGTGTGCAGCAACCAGAAAAGGTGCAGGAAAAGTCCTCCCTGCAGACACACCTGTAGGTCAAGAGCCAGAGAAGATTCTGTCACTTTCATGGTTTGGTGCTGGTGTAATGCCAGTGCCCCCATGAAAATATATTTGTCTTGGTGTCTGCTGTGAGATGTGACTAGGAATAGAGCAAAGCAGGCTTTAACTTAGGAATAAAGGGGAAAAAAACTTTATTAACTTACAACTATAATAAGATGAACATACAGAAGTTCACATGAAAAAAACTTTCCAAACCATTCCTCCACCCCCCACTCAAATTTTCTATACAGTACAGTGAGACTGTCTTGGACGTCCACTCAGATTGCTACCTCTCAGATATTCAATTCTCAGTCTATTATTACTCTTCAGGCAATCAACTCTCATTTCATCAAGGAGAGAGGAGTCTCTTTTGTACCATATCGTGACCTCTTCCTTCTATGTCCAGTGCTCTCACCACTGTGCATGCACCACAACTGCTTTTAGGGTTCCCCTTTTAAGGATGTTTTGGTCAGTTCCAAAAAAGCGACAGTCTCTCTGTTTCGGGATGCCAGTCCTTCCCAATTTCACCCTCTGGGGCCGAGGGGTTTTGAGAACAGAGATCTTCCTCTCCATCTCTGTTTACACCACTCCTTCACTGCCCTCTCTTGGCTCCAAGCCACTGCCTCCCCCTAAATGCAGTTTCTGTGTCACAGGAAGAAAATGGGTCTGTCCATGGTTGTACAAGAAAAGAGTCCAGCCATAGGCCACTCCATCATCTCCTCCCACCTAGGATTTTTTCCAAGGCCTTCTGACATTCTCCACTTGCACAAACTTGCGTCACACTTGCCCATCTCTCTCTATTTCATCTCTATCTCTCTTCCCCGTCAGATCCAGGAGGATCAGTATTTGTAAGGTTTCTCTTACTTAAGAAAAGGGTTAAAAGCTTGGGCTCTGTCTGCCCAGAACTCCCAGGGCTGCTGGCTGCCAGGCATCTTCCCGCTGCACCCCTCCCTTCTCCTTTGGCCGTGCTGCCGGCACAGGATATCAAATTTCAAGGTGGCAAAAGCACAGGCACTGTCTCTCTCTCTCTCATCTCTCTCTCTCTCTCTCTCTCTCTCTCTCTCTCTCTCTCTCTCTCTCTCAACCGGGAGCAGGAGCGGGGGCTGCCCGATGGCTCTCATTGTTCGTCCACCCTTCCATCCTGCAGAGACCTTCACCCCCTTCTCTGTGCCAGGCTCCAGCCTACCTCACTTAGGCCACATGGCTTCCCCTGCCCCGGCCAGAACACAGCTGGGCAGGGCAGGGCTGACTTCTTCACCAACCCGAACCCAGAGAGAGCTCCCCTGCCAGTCCTCTGCTTTAAACCCCTGTGTTCTCAGGGGCGGGTCCATATTCTCAGTGGCCACACCAGGATCCAATATTCAAACCTGAGCACCCATTGCTTTGACCACTGCCTCCCAAAAAACTCGCTTCCTTTGCAAACCACGACAGTCACCTTCTTGCTGCCAGTCAATGTCCATGATTACTGCTTGGTGGGACAGTGAGAACATACCTGAAGGAGGCCCAGAAGGCTTCAAAACTTTACGCAGCCAATCTAATGGAGAAGCCTTCCCAGGAACCTCATCTAGAACGGAGCACAGATGAGAACATTTCTCAGGGTGTGCTGGGATCCCCTTCTGCCTCTGGGAAATGGGCACTGCAAGGGAGGCGGGGAAGGCCGTGGGAGCCAGATGTCAGGGGACATGGCCAAAGCTGCACAGGGACCTGGGGAGCTCTGGGCTGGCTCCTGGTCCCTCCCCACCCTCGGTGCAGGCCCTGTGCGACATCCCTGGAGAGGTGGCTGGAACAGCTCAGGGGGCATTAGGTTCTCTCACTCCCACACAGTAAATCCTCCCTAAACCCCTGGGGAAAAATGCAGCAGGCAGTGCCACAACTATCCTTCTATCCCTCCATCCCTCCTACCCTCTCTCCCTTTTTCCCTTTCTACCTTCCTCTTTCCCTCCCACCCTCTTTCCCCTGGGACAGCTCCCCCAGCCCAGGGGCACATGGCCAGACCCTCTCAGGACACACTGGAGCCTTGCTCTCCCCCTCTGCCCTTTCCCCACCTCGGGCACCCCGTGCAGTCGCTCCCAGGTTTCGGGACGTGTCTCCCACGGAGGGAGCCCAGCAGGACTGCTCAGAACCCGAGTGCCCTGAGCCTGCTCGGGATGATTCCTCTGGGCTGTGCCGCTCTTGTCCGGGCTGTGCCCGCACTGCCAAGCCGCAGAGAGGGCAGCTCAAGGCTCAGCAGGGCTCAGGCCCAGAGGCACAGCAATTACCTCCTGTGACTGTGCCTGGCATGGGCCTCCCCTTCCTGCCAGCAGAGGCTGCCAATGAGCCACTGCTTCCTCCGGGAAACTCAGCCTTCAGCACAGCCTCTCCTCCTTCCATCTCTGGAGAGAGAAAAAGGGAGAGCTGCATCAGGTGGGGCTGTTCCCCAGTGGGAAGGTGGCATCTTCAGGAGGCCCTTCTTCTTAAAGACATTCATGAGGTTTTGGAAGTTAACCAGCTTTGGAGCTGGGCCAGGGCTCTCCTTTCTCCAAACCACCACCCCTCCTGATCTGCCCGGAGACGGGGAAAACGCAGGGCATCTCAGGGTGCGCATGGCCTCTGGTGCAGTTTGGGCTGGCTGTCAGCTGATGCCAAATGCCTTCCTGCAGAGGCTGGCCAGAAGCTGCAGCCAGGCCAGGCTGGGAAGCAGCCCTGCAGGCCGTGAAAGCAGCAGCGGGGCAGCCAGGCTGCCATGGATCCCTTCCCACCGTGCCGGGCACGGCGTGTCCAGATGTGCAGCCAAAGCCCCCGGCTGCTGAGTCCCAGCGGAAGGCAGAGAGAAATGCACCCACCTTGTCGTGCCTGCAGCATTTCCTTCAGCATTAGCCTCATGTTTTCAGATGGCTCATGGGGTTGCTTGTGTCCTGTGGCTTTGTTCTTTCCCGTCGGAGGTCCTTAGAACAAAACAGTTCCATTTCCCAGGAATGGATGCCACAAAAGCAGGGCTCAGCCTGTGGGGTCAGCAGGGACTCACTACTCACCCCTGCGATGGGAGCTGGGCTTGCGGGCACTAACAAGCAAGGAAGCTGGAAAAGTCCTCTCTGCAGACACACCTGTAACTCAAGAGCCAGAGAAGCTTCTGTCATCTCTGCCCTCCTGGCTGAGTTTTGGGCTGGCATCTCTCCCAGGGTGAAAGGCCTTGACCTACTCTCAGCATTGCTCAGAGGCTCATTCACGGACATGGGTTTAGAAGCTGGATTGCCGTCACCAACAGGTTCAGCTGCAAAGAAAGGCAAGACAGAACAGCTGCCATAGCACTGTAGGAGATTCTCAGGCTGCACGCAAGGCTCAGCCCCGGGGCACAGCCCTGGGCCCAGCCCCTTCCCTCTCTGCTCTTCTGCCTGGCTGCACAGAGCACACGGAAGGACACACTGGCATTGCCCATGGGAGGAGGACGCACAGCTAAATGCTCCTTCCACCCACTGACAGCAATCCTGTGGGATCCCTCAGGGCTCCAGAAGGGAGCAGGGCAAGGTTTCCAGATTCCTTCAACCATGAGATTATGTTAAAGAAATGGCTCATGAGTGAGCTCTTGCTACATGGACACGGATTATTCTCTCAGGAAAGGCACACAGAGAACTTGCCTCCAGCATTCTCCAACATTTTCAAGTCATCATCCAATAGGGCATCAAGATGATGCAAGCTGCGATGCCAGTCTAGAGGGAAGCAGTGGTTAGAACCATTTCCATGGTGTGCTGGCATCCCCTTCTGCCTCTGGGAAATGGGCACTGCAAGGGGGTCAGGTAAGGCCGTGGGAGCCAGATGTGAATGGACAAGGCCAAACTGCACAGGGGCCTGGGGAGCTCTGGGCTGGCTCCGGGTCACTCTCCACCCTCTGTGCAGGCCCTGTGCAACATCCCTGGTGACGTGGGGGAAGAGCCCAGGGCCCGTGGGGGCTCTTTCCCTCCCCCAGAGGAAATCCTCCCTAAAGCCCTGGGCAAAGCCATGCCCAGCACTTCCGAGGGAGCAGGGAGCGCTGTCCCGGGCAAGGGCAGCCAGGCTGCCGGCTCACCTGCTCCCCGCGCTTGCAGCGGAGCAGCCTGGGCCGCCCTGGCAGGCAGGGCCACGGCCAGCAGGAGCAGGAGGAAGAGGCGCAGAGCAAGGGCCATGGTGCCTTGCCCTGGGCCAGTCCCGCAGCTCTCGCTGCCGCCGCTGTCCTGACGCCGCTGTCCCAATGTCAGCACCGCTGCTGCCACCCCGGCC
>NW_024037590.1:194920-217101 GCF_015832195.1 Motacilla alba alba
ATAACATCAGGAATATGACTTAATAACTTACAAAACCAAAATGAATCTTATTCAGCTAAATTAACAAGGAATAGAAAAGCATTTGAGACTTAATCACAAAGGATAAAGTAACAGAAATGATGATAACTTGACTAAATGAATACATTTTTACTCAATGAGTTAATAGCTCAGTGTCGTGGTTTGAGAGGAAATGAGTTTTTGGGAGGTGGTAATGGTCAAACCAATAGGTGCCCAGATGTGGATATTGGCACCTGGTTTGACCATTGAGGATATGGATCCGCCTCTGAGAACACAGGGGGTTAAAAGCGAGAGCTCCCAACGGGAACGTCCTCTTGGTTCCGGTGGATGGAAGAGTTCAGACCTCCCCTGCCCAGCTTCGGGCTGGGTGGGGGAGGGGAAAAGGCCACGCGGCCGAGGGAGGTAGGCCGGAGCCATGGGCCGGAGACGGGAGGCGATGGCTTGGATAAGAGTGAGTTCCCCACAGAGACGGAGGGGTGGAGGAACTCAGAGAAGCAGCGGGCAGCCCCCCCCTCCTCGGGAGAGAGAGAGTGAGAGAGAGGTGCCAGTGCTATCTTGAACTTGATAGCACCGGCCGGGCCGAGGAAGAGAAGTGGGGGGGGGGCAATGGGAACCGTGCCCAATGAAGAGTGTGTAGCAGTGTGGGAGTTCAAGCTGAGCAGAGACTGTGATTTTAACCCTTCTGCGGAAGGTGGAAACCTGGCAAATGCTGATCCTCCGGGAGTCGAAGGAGAGAGAGAGACGGATGAGAGGAAATATAAAGGATGAGAGAGCAGTGCAAGTGAAGAACGACGGAGAGAAGCTGAGGAAATCCTAGGTGGAGGAGATGATAGAGTGGCTTTTGGCTGGACTCTTTCTTGTATAGCCATGAGCAGAATCTTTCCTGTAATACAGAGACTGCCTTTTAGGGGGAGGCGGCGCCAAGGAGTGATGGTGAGACCCCTCGGCCCCAGGGGGTGAAATACTGGGGGGGACTGGTGTCCCGAACAGGAGGAGGCGGCACCAAGGAGTGATGTGAGCGGAGACGACAGGTGATGAGTAATGGTGAGACCCCTCGGCCCCAGGGGGTGAAATATTGGGGGGGGACTAGTGTCCCGAAACAGTGAGAGACTGTCGTTCTCTTCTGGAACTGGGCATTCTTGAAAGGGAAACCCTAAAAGCAGCTCTGGTCCATGTGCAGTGGTGAGAGCACTGAACATGGAAGGAAGAAGTCACGACGTGCAGTTGTTGAGTGACGGGGATTGGCCTGTGGCACAAGGGGGGGCTCTTCTCTCCTTGATGAAATGAGAGGTGATTGTCGGAAGGGTGGAGATGGACTGTGTTGATTATTTGAAGAGTGTGATGGACTGGATAAAGAACTGAGGTTTTGTGTCATTCTGTGAGAATTGAGTGGGGGGAGGAGGAATGTTTGACAGGTTTCCATTCTGCTCTGTGTGTTCATTGTATAAGTGTGTGATAATAAAGTTTTTTCCCTTTTGTTTATAAGTAGAGGCCTGCTTTGCTCTATCTCTGATCACATCTCACAGCAGACACCAGGGGAGGATGGGTTTTCATGGGGGCACTGGCATTGGGCCAGGGTCAAACCATGACACTCAGTCTCCTCTGGCTTTTGATCTCCTCAGCAGAAGGGTTGCAGTTCCTTGATCTCCTCTGCACGAAGGGCACAGTCCTTAGGGTTTGGTCTCGGCTTTGGCACGGGGTGTTTTGTTTTGCCTGATGATGACTGCCAAAAACTCCCTTAAAATACCCCCCAAAAGCACCAAATCCCCTCAAAAGCCCCCAAGCCCTCCCCCAACCCCCTCAGGATGAATTTTTGGTTAATTTCAGGTAATTTTGGGTGGATTTTGAGGGCTTTGGTACCTGATGGATGCCAAAGTGGATGTAGGATTCAAACCTACTCAAAATTCCCCCTAAAATTCCCCTAAAATCCCTCCACATCCCCCTCAGGATGGATTTGGAGGAAATTTTGGGTTAATTTTAGGTTGATTCTGGGTGGATTTTGGGTGGTTTTGCTACCTCCCAGACATCAACTTTAGCATAGGATTCAAACCCAGGCAAAATCCCCCGAAAACTCCTCAAACCCCCCCAAATTCCCCCCAACCCCCTGCGGACAGATTTTAGATGGATTTTTGGGAAATTTGGAGGAAATTTTGGGTGGTTTTGGTACCTTGTGGATGCCCAAGCAGGTGAAGGATTCAAACCCAGCCAAAATCCCCTAAAATCCCCCTCAGATTTCCTCCAGAAGTTTGGGTGCATTTGGGGTAATTTTGGGTCCTTTAGTGAAGCAGCCAGGGCCCCGGGCGTAGGGCTTGGAGCGGGGCTGAGCAGCGGGGCAGGAAGGGGGGAGGGAGGGAGCTGTGAAACCCCCGAGGATCCCCTGAGGGGGAGACCCCTAAAAACCAGCAGCGTGTTCCCTGACAGAAACCAATTCCCTTCTGGCAATGGGGAACACGTGTTGTGGGGCCGGCTGCACCTGTGGGAGCCGTGGGGAGCGCGAGCTCGTGCTGTGCTGCACCGCTGAGCTGGCAGCGCCATGGACACGGGCAGGGCGTTCTCTGTTTGCCCCAGAGCTGGGGCCTGCAGGCACCTTGCCGCCCCTCGGCTCGGGCTGTGCCACCCAGCAAAGCCCAGCAGGCCGGGAGCAGAGCCCGGGGCATGCAGGAAGCTGAGAGAAGCCCCTGCTCTAGAACTGAGGCAGTTCCTCCAAAGCAAACAAAGACGGTAATTTGAAGACATTCCCACTGTGCTCAGAGTTGGCCTGAGGAGAATAAGTGGTGAGCTTGTCAAAAATCCCAGGAAATATCTGGGAAAAGGCTTTAGGTAATCTGGTTGTGACTAGGTACAAAGCTCCCATGGGAAAAGAGCCTCTGCAGCAGGCTGGGTGTCTGAGGGTGTCTTAGTTCTTCACAGAGTAAAGACTGCCACAGAAATGCAATTTTATTTTTTATTGAACAACTGGAAAAAAAATTTCCAGAACTGTAAAACTACTTTCAAAAATACTGAGGTTATCTGGAAAATGGGAAGAAACATTTGGGGATTTCTCTTTACAAAAAATATTTCTAAATATTTCTAAAAATGAAAAGTGAAGACAAAACGGAGTCTGTTTTTCTGGATTCTGAAACTACTTTGAAAAATCCTTAACTACTGTTGTTATTGGGAAGAAATAATTGGGGATGTCTCTCTACAGAAAAAATATTTGGAAATACTTCTAAAAATTTCTAATTTCTACAAATGAAAAACAAAGACAAAATGGGGTTGCTTTCTTTCAGGAGCCCCCTGCTGCTGCCTGCCCCCCGGGCTCCCCCAGCCCCTCGTGGCCCTGCTGCTGGTCACGGCAGCCTCTGCCTGGCTCCTGCCTGCCCAGACCGTGGGCATCCACGGCTTCTCCTGGGCACGGATCTCAGCCAGTGCTGGGGCTGGGAGGGCTTTGCTGGTGCTACCACCCGGACACTGGGGCACAGCTCCATCTCTCCATTGCAAGGGGCCATCGCCTACCCTGGCACAGGGGTGGGGGTCAACTTCAGTGTTGTTTAGAGGGCAGGGCCAGGGGCCTCAGGGGCAGAGGAAGAGACATGTGGGTCTCAGGAGGGGCTGCAGGGTGCTGGGCTGCTCCTGGGGTCTCTAGAAAAACTTGGGACTGGGCTGGGATGGGACAGAGGAAGATGAAAAAAGGGATGAAGGCAGCTTGGGGTTACCCATGGGGAGGGGAGGTGGCAGTGGGATCTAGAGGAGAATTGGAGGCTTCCTTGTAGAGGGCTGTTCTGGAGTCCTCTTCTCAGAGCTCTTGAGACGGCTGCCCAGGCCCTTATTATTGCTGGAGGAGCTGCTTAGGCTGTCTGAGTGTGAGCTGCAGCCACGGTCTTTCAGCTCCTGTCCAGAGGCGCTCCTGTGAAGAGAGGAGGTGGCTGAGGCCCCAGCTGCCAGGGGCACACAGGGACCCTCCTGCACGGCAGGGCCCAGAGCTGGCAAGGCTCCCCAGCAGGGCTGGAGCTGCTGGCCCAGCCTGGCCCAGCTGCACCGCTGCCCCTCAAGGCCCCGGCGAGCAGGGGATGGCTCTGGGCAGGGTCCCTGGCCAGGAGCGGGCCCCGGAGCGCCTCTGCCTTTCCAGGGCCATCTCCTCCCTGCTCTTTCTCCTCCCCACCTTGCTTTGCCTCCGCCCTGTGCCCCTGGGGCTGCTCTTGGCCCGGCAGCCTCAGCGGGAGCCAGCACTGGCTGTAGCCCCAGCGGCCCCCCAGGACAAGGCCCAGCAATTACGAGGCCAAAGAAAGCACAGGGCAGCAGCAGAACCCTCAGCAGAGTTAGTTGGACAATCACAGACTGGCCACAACTCCACTGCAGCTTCCCTGGGAATGTTTCCTGTCTCCCTTAGACTTTCAAAAGAAGTTGTTTGAGGGGGAGAGCAACAAAACACTCACTGTTTTCCCCTCCAGGAATACCAGATTCCAAAGCAGCACAGCATGACGATAAGCTCCAAACAAAGCAGGCCTACTATTAACCCTAGCCAGGAGCCTGTTCCCTCAAAGATAGCCTTTCTGATGCCCTCCTGGGAATGGGGAAGACGTGTTGTGGTTCCATCTGCATCTGTGGGAGCAATGGGGAGTGTGAGCCCACGCTGTGCTGCACTGCTGAGCTGGCAGCACGGTGCATACGGGCAGGGCGTTCTCTGTTTGCCCCAGAGCTGGGGCCTGCAGGCACCTTGCCGCCCCTCGGCTCAGGCTGTGCCACCCAGCAAAGCCCAGCAGGCCGGGAGCAGAGCCCGGGGGCAGCGCAGCTGCTTGGGCAGTCGCTGCTTTGAGGGACACGGGCCAAAGCCACCCCTGAGCAGCCACTGCCAGCCCTGGCCCTCCCTGGCCCGTGACAGCTCGCCCAGCCCCAGGGGACAGAGTCAGGACCCAGTGCAGCCCCTGCCCGGTCGGGAGCCAGGGCTGGCTCTGGCCCTGGGCTGGCGGCAGGGCTCCCGCTCGGGGCCGCTCCTGTGCCTTGGGCCTCTGGGCACTCAGGGCCAGCTCCGGAGCAGCTGCAGCGGGAGGGACCATGGTGCACGAGTCCCGTTTCCCCGGGGCTGGCAACGAGCTCCAGAGGCCTCCAACCCTCCAGAGGCGCCTCCAGCTTTGGCTGCTGCCGGGCTGTGCGAGGGCAGGCCCTGGGGGAAGAGCTGCTGCCACACAGCCCCGCTGAGGGCTGAGCCCGGCGCAGCAATTACCTCCTATGCCTGTGCCCCTGCCTGGCATCGCCTTCCTTCCTGCAGCAGGGGCTGCCAATGGGCCACTGCTTCTTTGGGGAAACATCTCTTTCTGTCCTGCCTGTTGGTCCATCACTTGAGAATCAAAAAAGAAGAGCTGGATCAGATGGAACAATTCCCCTTTTCGTTGCTGGCATCTTCAGGCGTCATGTTTCTCAAAAATGGGGAAAAGTTCCACAAAACATCTGGGCTTTGGGGGCCAGGGCCCACCCCCCTCCAAACAGCTGCCAGTGCTGAGCAGAAGTTGTGACGGGATCATGCAGGGCGAGGGAGCACACGGGCATGGCTCTGTCCTGGCACCTGCAGCGATGCCCCCCTGGCCAAGCTTTGGGCACTGAGCTGGCAGCTCTCCTGGAGGAAAGGCCTTGACCTACCCTCAGCATCTCCCAGAGGCTCAATCCTGAACGTGGGTTGGGAAGCCAGATCACCTTCACCAACAGGTTCTTCAGCTGCAGAGAAAGGCAGGACAGAAGAGCTCCTGTGTCACTGCTGACGATTCTCCTTCAGACCCGAGTGGCAGGGAGTGCACCTGGGTGATTGGTGCCCTCCAAGGCACTCCCTCAGCTCTCCTTCCACTCCGGAGCAGGGGCAGGGGGACCACGTGCCTGCAGTGGCCCCACACTAGGATGGAAGGAGCCAGCAACTCTAAACCCAGCCCCAGGCAGGGCCAGGCCTTGGCAGTGGCAGTGGCAGCAGCTCAGGCTCCCTGGGGCCAGCAAAGGAGCTGTGAATGGCACAGCCCCGGGGCACAGCCCTGGGCCCGGCCCATTCCCTCTCTGCTCTTCTGCCTGGCTGCACAGAGCACACGGAAGGACACACTGGCATTGCACACGGGAGGAAGATGGACAGCTAAATGCTCCTTCCTCCCACTGACAGCGATGCTGTGGGATCCCTCAGGGCTCCAGAAGGGAGCAGGGCAAGGTTTCCAGAACTGATCAACCTTCAGAGGAACTTAAGGGAAATGCCACATGAGTGAGCTCTTGCCACACAGACACTGATTATTCTGTCAGGGAATGTACATTGAGAACTTGCCTCCAACATCTGGCAATGTCTTCAAACCACCATTCACCAGCACTTCCAAATAATCCAAGGCTTGATCCCAATCTAGAAGAGAGCACAGATCCCACAGAACCATTTCCATGGTGTGCTGGGATCCCCATCTGCCTTAGGGAACTGGGCACTGCAAGGGGGTGGGGTAAGGCTGTGGGAGCCTGTGGCTCCTGGTCACTCTCCAGACTCTTTGCAGGCCCTGTGCAACATCCCTGGAGGGGCAGCTGGAGCAGCCCAGGGCCCATGGGGGCTCTCTCACTCCCACACAGGAAACCCTCACTAGAAGCTTGGGGAAATCTGCAGCAGGCAGTGCCACAGCTATCCCTCCCAACCTCCGTCCCTCCCTCCTGCTGGCCCACCTGACCATGGAACAGCTCTCCCAGCCCAAGGGCACATGGCCAGGCCCTCTCAGGACACACTGGAGCCTTGCTCTCCCCCTCTGCCCTTTCCCCACCTCGGGCACCCCGTGCAGTTGCTCCCAGGTTTCGGGACGTGTCTCCCACGGAGGGAGCCCAGCAGGACTGCTCAGAACCCGAGTGCCCTGAGCCTGCTCGGGATGATTCCTCTGGGCTGTGCCGCTCTTGTCCGGGCTGTGCCCGCACTGCCAAGCCACAGAGAGGGCAGCTCAAGGCTCAGCAGGGCTCAGGCCCAGAGGCACAGCAATTACCTCCTGTGACTGTGCCTGGCATGGCCTCCCTTCCTGCAGGAAATGCCGCCTTCCATAGGGCCTCTTTGTCCATCCCTTGAGAAAGGAAGAGGCACAGCTGGATCAGATGGGAACACTGCACATCGGGCAGGTGGCCTCTCCATGAGGCAATACTTGTCCAAGTCATGCATAAGGATCAGGAAAATCCTGATCCCCCAGGCCCTTTGGGCTGGCTGTGGCCCACCCTTCTCCAAGCAGCCACCCCTCAGGATGTGCCTGGGGACCGGGAAATTGCAGGGCATCTCATGCCCGTTGTGCAGTTTGGGCTGCCTGTAAGCTGATGCCAAATGCCTTCCTGCAGAGGCCGGGGAGAAGCTGCAGCCAGGCCAGGCTGGGAAACAGCCCTGCAGGCCGTGAAAGCAGCAGCGGGGCAGCCAGGCTGCCATGGATCCCTTCCCACCGTGCCGGGCACGGCGTGTCCAGATGTGCAGCCAAAGCCCCCGGCTGCTGAGTCCCAGCGGAAGGCAGAGGGAAATGCACCCACCTTGTCCTGCCTGTGCTTCCTTCTGTGTTTGTCTCAGGAAGTCATTGGAGTCAGGATATTTTTTGGCTCCTGAATGTTGGGACATTCCCTTTGGAGGACCTTAAGAGAAAGTAGTTCCATTTCCCAGGAATGGATGCCACAAAAGCAGTGCTCAGCCTGGGGCTCAGCAGGGACTCACTACTCACCCCTGCGATGGGAGCTGGGTTGGTGCCGAGCATCCAGGCCAGGTGCTGGAGAAGTCTTCCCTGCAGGCACATCTGTAACTGAATGGCCACAGAAGCTTCTGTCACCTCTGCTGATCTGCATGGGCAGCACTGAGCCGCAGGAGAGGTGAGGGCATCACGCAGGGTGAGGGCACCCATGAGCATGGTTCTGTCCTGGCACCTGCAGCGATGTCCCCCTGGCCGAGCTTTGGGCTCTGAGCTGGCAGCTCTCCCTGGGGGAAAGGCCTTGACCGACCCTCAGCATCTCCCAGAGGCTCAGTCCTGGACGTGGGTTGGGAAGCTGCACCACCTTCACCAACAGGTTCAGCTGCAAAGAAATGCAAGACAGAACAGCTCCCGAGGCACTGTAGGAGATTCTCAGGCTGCACGCAAGGCTCAGCCCCGGGGCACAGCCCTGGGCCCGGCCCCTTCCCTCTCTGCTCTTCTGCCTGGCTGCACAGAGCACACGGAAGAACACACTGGCATTGCCCATGGGAGAAGGATGCACAGCTAAATGCTCCTTCCGCCCACTGACAGCAATCCTGTGGGATCATTCAGGGCTCCAGAAGGGAGCAGGGCAAGGTTTCCAGAATTCTTCAATCCTTAGATAATGTTAAGGGAAATCGCAGACGAGGGAGCTCTTGGCACATTGAAACTTATAATTCTCTCAGGAAAGGCACACAGAGAACTTGCCTCCAGCATTTTCCAGGAATTTCAGGCCATCTTCCAGCAGGGCTTCCAAATAATCCAAGTCACGATCCCAATCTAGAAGGTAGCACAGATGAGAACCATTTCCTTGGTGTGCTGGGATCCCCTTCTGCCTCTGGGAAATGGGCGCTGCAAGGGGGTCAGGTAAGGCCGTGGGAGCCAGATGTCAATGGACAAGGCCAAAGCTGCACAGGGGCCTGGGGAGCTCTGGGCTGCCTCCGGGTCACTCTCCACCCTCTGTGCAGGCCCTGTGCAACATCCCTGGAGGGGAGGCTGGAGCAGCACACGGCCCTGGGGGCTCCTTCCCTCACACGCTGAGGAAATCCTCACTAAAGGCCAGAGGAAAACTGCAGCATGCAGAGCCATAGCTATCCCTGCCTCCCTCTATCCCTCCTGCACTCCTTCTGCTGGGACACCGCCCAGTTCCCAAGTGCAAACAGCCAGACCCTCTCAGGACACACTGGAGCCTTGCTCTCCCCCTCTGCCCTTTCCCCACCTCGGGCACCCCGTGCAGTTGCTCCCAGGTTTCGGGACGTGTCTCCCACGGAGGGAGCCCAGCAGGACTGCTCAGAACCCGAGTGCCCTGAGCCTGCTCGGGATGATTCCTCTGGGCTGTGCCGCTCTTGTCCGGGCTGTGCCCGCACTGCCAAGCCGCAGAGAGGGCAGCTCAAGGCTCAGCAGGGCTCAGGCCCAGAGGCACAGCAATTACCTCCTGTGACTGTGCCTGGCATGGCCTCCCTTCCTGCAGCAGAGGCTGCCAATGAGCCACTGCCTCCTCCGGGAAACACCACCTCCAACACAGCCCCTTCATCCACTTCTGGAGAATGGAAAAGAAACAGCTGGATCAGGTGGGACTGTTTCCCATTTGGAAAGGAGGCCATGCTTCTCAAAGACATGGATAAGGATCAGGAAAAGGCCCAGGCTCCTGGGACTGGGCCAGAGCACTCCATTCTGCAAGCAGCTGCGCTTCCTTCTCTACTAAGGGACCAGGAAAACGCAGGGCATCTCAGGGTGCGCATGGCCCATGGTGCAATATGGGCTCGCTGTCAGCTGGTGCCAAATGCCTTCCTGCAGAGGCTGGCCAGAAGCTGCAGCCAGGCCAGGCTGGGAAACAGCCCTGCAGGCCGTGAAAGCAGCAGCGGGGCAGCCAGGCTGCCATGGATCCCTTCCCACCGTGCCGGGCACGGCGTGTCCAGATGTGCAGCCAAAGCCCCCGGCTGCTGAGTCCCAGGGGAAGGCTGAGGGAAATGCACCCACCTTGCCCTGTCTGCAGCATTTCCTTCAGCATTTGCCAAAGAACTTCATATGGCTTCTGGGATTTTTTGTCTGCTGTGTCTTTGGGCTTTCCTTTTGGAGGACCTTAAGAGAAAGTAGTTCCATTTCCCAGGAATGGATGCCACAAAAGCAGGGCTCAGCCTGTGGGGTCAGCAGGGACACACTACTCACCCCTGCCATGGGAGCTGGGCTTGTGCACAGCATCCAGACCAGGCGCTGGAGAAGTTTTCCCTGCAGGCACACCTGTAACTCAACATTCAGGGACGCTTCTGTCGCCTGCTTCTTGGCACATTGTCAATGATTACGCTCTGGTGGGCCAGTGAGAACATACCTACAGAAACCCCAGAGGGCTTCAAAACTTCATACTGCCAGGCTAATGGAGAAGGCTTCCCAGTATCCCAGTCTGGAAGCAAACCAAGATGAGAACTGTTTCCATTGTGTGCCAGGGCTGGCTCTGGCCCTGGGCTGGCGGCAGGGCTCCCACTCGGGGCCGCTCCTGTGCCTTGGGCCTCTGGGCACTCAGGGCCAGCACCGGAGCAGCTGCAGCGGGAGGGACGTTGGTGCACGAGTCCCGTTTCCCCAGGGCTGGGAACGAGCTCCAGAGGCGCCTCCAGCTTTGGCTGCTGCCGGGGCTGGGAACGAGCTCCAGAGGCGCCTCCAGCTTTGGCTGCTGTCAGGCCATGCGAGGGCAGGCCCTGGGGGAAGAGCTGCTGCCACACAGCCCCGCTGAGGGCTGAGCCCGGCACAGCAGTTACCTCCTGTGCCCAAGCCTGTGCTCGTGCATGGCATCGCCTTCCTTCCTGAAGCAGGGGCTGGCACCCGGGAGCGACTGCTTCTTTCCGGAAATGCCGCCTTCCACAGAACCTCCATGTCCATCTCTTGAGAAAGGAAGGGAGACAGCTGGATCAGATGGAACTGTTCCCCATTTGGGTGATGGCATCTACGGGAGGCAATATTTGTTAAAAACATGGACCAGGAAAATGCCCAGGTTATTGGGGCTGGGTCAGAGCACTCTCTCCTCCAAACCACCACCCTTTCCTAATCTGGAGACCAGGGTAATGTGGGGGATCTCAGGGTCTGTTGCAGTTTGGGCTGGCTGTCAGCTGATGCCAAATGCCTTCCTGCAGAGGCTGGCGAGAAGCTGCAGCCAGGCCAGGCTGGGAAACAGCCCTGCAGGCCGTGAAAGCAGCAGCAGGGCAGCCAGGCTGCCATGGATCCCTTCCCGCTGTGCCGGGCACAGCGTGTCCAGATGTGCAGCCAAAGCCCCCAGCTGCTGAGTCCCAGCGGAAGGCAGAGGGAAATGCTCTCACCATTCCCCTTGTGCAGTTCCTCCACTATTTGTTTCAAGATGTTGTTTGACTCATGCGATATCTTCTGTCTTTTACATTTGTTCTTCCCTCTCAGAGGACCTTAAGAGAAAGTAGTTCCATTTTGCATGAATGGATGCCACAAAAGCAGTGCTCAGCCTCTGGGGTCAGCATGGATATACTACTCACCCCTGCCATGGGAGCTGGGCTTGTGTGCAGCAACCAGAAAAGGTGCAGGAAATGTCCTCTCTGAAGACACACCTGTAGGTCAAGAGCCAGAGAAGATTCTGTCACCTTCTTGCTGCCAGTCAATGTCCATGATTACTGCTTGGTGGGACAGTGGAACATACCTGAAGGAGGCCCAGAAGGCTTCAAAACTTTACGCAGCCAATCTAATGGAGAAGCCTTCCCAGGAACCTCATCTAGAACGGAGCACAGATGAGAACATTTCTCAGGGTGTGCTGGGATCCCCTTCTGCCTCTGGGAAATGGGCACTGCAAGGGAGGCGGGGAAGGCCGTGGGAGCCAGATGTCAGTGGACATGGCCAAAGCTGCACAGGGGCCTGGGGAGCTCTGGGCTGCCTCTGGGTCACTCTCCACCTTCTGTGCAGGCCCTGTGCGACATCCCTGGAGAGGTGGCTGGAACAGCTCAGGGGCATTAGGTTCTCTCACTCCCACACAGTAAATCCTCCCTAAACCCCTGGGGAAAAATGCAGCAGGCAGTGCCACAACCATCCTTCTATCCCTCCATCCCTCCTACCCTCTCCCCCTTTTTCCCTTTCTACCTTCCTCTTTCCCTCCCACCCTCTTTCTCCTGGGACAGCTCCCCCAGCCCAGGGGCACATGGCCAGACCCTCTCAGGACACACTGGAGCCTTGCTCTCCCCCTCTGCCCTTTCCCCACCTCGGGCACCCCGTGCAGTCGCTCCCAGGTTTCGGGACGTGTCTCCCACGGAGGGAGCCCAGCAGGACTGCTCAGAACCCGAGTGCCCTGAGCCTGCTCGGGATGATTCCTCTGGGCTGTGCCGCTCTTGTCCGGGCTGTGCCCGCACTGCCAAGCCGCAGAGAGGGCAGCTCAAGGCTCAGCAGGGCTCAGGCCCAGAGGCACAGCAATTACCTCCTGTGACTGTGCCTGGCATGGCCTCCCTTCCTGCAGCAGAGGCTGCCAATGAGCCACTGCTTCCTCCGGGAAACTCAGCCTTCAGCACAGCCTCTCCTCCTTCCATCTCTGGAGAGAGAAAAAGGGAGAGCTGCCTCAGGTGGGGCTGTTCCCCAATGGGAAGGTGGCATCTTCAGGAGGCCCTTCTTCTTAAAGACATTCATGAGGTTTTGGAAGTTATCCAGCTTTGGAGCTGGGCCAGGGCTCTCCTTTCTCCAAACCACCACCCCTCCTGATCTGCCCGGAGACGGGGAAAACGCAGGGCATCTCGGGGTGCGCATGGCCTCTGGTGCAGTTTGGGCTGGCTGTCAGCTGATGCCAAATGCCTTCCTGCAGAGGCTGGCCAGAAGCTGCAGCCAGGCCAGGCTGGGAAGCAGCCCTGCAGGCCGTGAAAGCAGCAGCGGGGCAGCCAGGCTGCCATGGATCCCTTCCCGCCGTGCCGGGCACGGCGTGTCCAGATGTGCAGCCAAAGCCCCCGGCTGCTGAGTCCCAGCGGAAGGCAGAGGGATATGCACCCACCTTGTCCTGCCTGTGCTTCCTTCTGTGTTTGTCTCAGGTATTCATTTGAGCCAAGAGGCTTTTTGCCTCCAGAATCTTTGGACTTTCCTTTTGGAGGACCTTAAGAGAAAGTAGTTCCATTTCCCAGGAATGAATGCCACAAAAGCAGGGCTCAGCCTGTGGGGTCAGCAGGGACACACTACTCACCCCTGCCATGGGAGCTGTGCTTGTGTGCAGCAACCAGAAAAGGTGCAGGAAAAGTCCTCCCTGCAGACACACCTGTAGGTCAAGAGCCAGAGAAGATTCTGTCACTTTCATGGTTTGGTGCTGGTGTAATGCCAGTGCCCCCATGGAAATATATTTGTCTTGGTGTCTGCTGTGAGATGTGACTAGGAATAGAGCAAAGCAGGCTTTAACTTAGGAATAAAGGGGAAAAAAACTTTATTAACTTACAACTATAATAAGATGAACACACAGAAGTTCACATGAAAAAAACTTTCCAAACCATTCCTCCACCCCCCACTCAAATTTTCTATACAGTACAGTGAGACTGTCTTGGACGTCCACTCAGATTGCTACCTCTCAGATATTCAATTCTCAGTCTATTATTACTCTTCAGGCAATCAACTCTCATTTCATCAAGGAGAGAGGAGTCTCTTTTGTACCATATCGTGACCTCTTCCTTCTATGTCCAGTGCTCTCACCACTGTGCATGCACCACAACTGCTTTTAGGGTTCCCCTTTTAAGGATGTTTTGGTCAGTTCCAAAAAAGCGACAGTCTCTCTGTTTCGGGATGCCAGTCCTTCCCAATTTCACCCTCTGGGGCCGAGGGGTTTTGAGAACAGAGATCTTCCTCTCCATCTCTGTTTACACCACTCCTTCACTGCCCTCTCTTGGCTCCAAGCCACTGCCTCCCCCTAAATGCAGTTTCTGTGTCACAGGAAGAAACTGGGTCTGTCCATGGTTGTACAAGAAAAGAGTCCAGCCATAGGCCACTCCATCATCTCCTCCCACCTAGGATTTTTTCCAAGGCCTTCTGACATTCTCCACTTGCACAAACTTGCGTCACACTTGCCCATCTCTCTCTATTTCATCTCTATCTCTCTTCCCCGTCAGATCCAGGAGGATCAGTATTTGTAAGGTTTCTCTTACTTAAGAAAAGGGTTAAAAGCTTGGGCTCTGTCTGCCCAGAACTCCCAGGGCTGCTGGCTGCCAGGCATCTTCCCGCTGCACCCCTCCCTTCTCCTTTGGCCGTGCTGCCGGCACAGGATATCAAATTTCAAGGTGGCAAAAGCACAGGCACTGTCTCTCTCTCTCTCTCTCTCTCTCTCTCTCTCTCTCTCTCTCTCTCTCTCTCTCTCTCTCTCTCTCGGGAGCAGGAGCAGGGGCTGCCCGATGGCTCTCATTGTTCGTCCACCCTTCCATCCTGCAGAGACCTTCACCCCCTTCTCTGTGCCAGGCTCCAGCCTACCTCACTTAGGCCACATGGCTTCCCCTGCCCCGGCCAGAACACAGCTGGGCAGGGCAGGGCTGACTTCTTCACCAACCCGAACCCAGAGAGAGCTCCCCTGCCAGTCCTCTGCTTTAAACCCCTGTGTTCTCAGGGGCGTGTCCATATTCTCAGTGGCCACACCAGGATCCAATATTCAAACCTGAGCACCCATTGCTTTGACCACTGCCTCCCAAAAAACTCGCTTCCTTTGCAAACCACGACAGTCACCTTCTTGCTGCCAGTCAATGTCCATGATTACTGCTTGGTGGGACAGTGAGAACATACCTGAAGGAGGCCCAGAAGGCTTCAAAACTTTACGCAGCCAATCTAATGGAGAAGCCTTCCCAGGAACCTCATCTAGAACGGAGCACAGATGAGAACATTTCTCAGGGTGTGCTGGGATCCCCTTCTGCCTCTGGGAAATGGGCACTGCAAGGGAGGCGGGGAAGGCCGTGGGAGCCAGATGTCAGTGGACATGGCCAAAGCTGCACAGGGGCCTGGGGAGCTCTGGGCTGCCTCTGGGTCACTCTCCACCCTCTGTGCAGGCCCTGTGCGACATCCCTGGAGAGGTGGCTGGAACAGCTCAGGGGCATTAGGTTCTCTCACTCCCACACAGTAAATCCTCCCTAAACCCCTGGGGAAAAATGCAGCAGGCAGTGCCACAACTATCCTTCTATCCCTCCATCCCTCCTACCCTCTCTCCCTTTTTCCCTTTCTACCTTCCTCTTTCCCTCCCACCCTCTTTCCCCTGGGACAGCTCCCCCAGCCCAGGGGCACATGGCCAGACCCTCTCAGGACACACTGGAGCCTTGCTCTCCCCCTCTGCCCTTTCCCCACCTCGGGCACCCCGTGCAGTCGCTCCCAGGTTTCGGGACGTGTCTCCCACGGAGGGAGCCCAGCAGGACTGCTCAGAACCCGAGTGCCCTGAGCCTGCTCGGGATGATTCCTCTGGGCTGTGCCGCTCTTGTCCGGGCTGTGCCCGCACTGCCAAGCCGCAGAGAGGGCAGCTCAAGGCTCAGCAGGGCTCAGGCCCAGAGGCACAGCAATTACCTCCTGTGACTGTGCCTGGCATGGCCTCCCTTCCTGCAGCAGAGGCTGCCAATGAGCCACTGCTTCCTCCGGGAAACTCAGCCTTCAGCACAGCCTCTCCTCCTTCCATCTCTGGAGAGAGAAAAAGGGAGAGCTGCATCAGGTGGGGCTGTTCCCCAGTGGGAAGGTGGCATCTTCAGGAGGCCCTTCTTCTTAAAGACATTCATGAGGTTTTGGAAGTTATCCAGCTTTGGAGCTGGGCCAGGGCTCTCCTTTCTCCAAACCACCACCCCTCCTGATCTGCCCGGAGACGGGGAAAACGCAGGGCATCTCAGGGTGCGCATGGCCTCTGGTGCAGTTTGGGCTGGCTGTCAGCTGATGCCAAATGCCTTCCTGCAGAGGCTGGCCAGAAGCTGCAGCCAGGCCAGGCTGGGAAGCAGCCCTGCAGGCCGTGAAAGCAGCAGCGGGGCAGCCAGGCTGCCATGGATCCCTTCCCACCGTGCCGGGCACGGCGTGTCCAGATGTGCAGCCAAAGCCCCCGGCTGCTGAGTCCCAGCGGAAGGCAGAGAGAAATGCACCCACCTTGTCGTGCCTGCAGCATTTCCTTCAGCATTAGCCTCATGTTTTCAGATGGCTCATGGGGTTGCTTGTGTCCTGTGGCTTTGTTCTTTCCCGTCGGAGGTCCTTAGAACAAAACAGTTCCATTTCCCAGGAATGGATGCCACAAAAGCAGGGCTCAGCCTGTGGGGTCAGCAGGGACTCACTACTCACCCCTGCGATGGGAGCTGGGCTTGCGGGCACTAACAAGCAAGGAAGCTGGAAAAGTCCTCTCTGCAGACACACCTGTAACTCAAGAGCCAGAGAAGCTTCTGTCATCTCTGCCCTCCTGGCTGAGTTTTGGGCTGGCATCTCTCCCAGGGTGAAAGGCCTTGACCTACTCTCAGCATTGCTCAGAGGCTCATTCACGGACATGGGTTTAGAAGCTGGATTGCCGTCACCAACAGGTTCAGCTGCAAAGAAAGGCAAGACAGAACAGCTGCCATAGCACTGTAGGAGATTCTCAGGCTGCACGCAAGGCTCAGCCCCGGGGCACAGCCCTGGGCCCAGCCCCTTCCCTCTCTGCTCTTCTGCCTGGCTGCACAGAGCACACGGAAGGACACACTGGCATTGCCCATGGGAGGAGGACGCACAGCTAAATGCTCCTTCCACCCACTGACAGCAATCCTGTGGGATCCCTCAGGGCTCCAGAAGGGAGCAGGGCAAGGTTTCCAGATTCCTTCAACCATGAGATTATGTTAAAGAAATGGCTCATGAGTGAGCTCTTGCTACATGGACACGGATTATTCTCTCAGGAAAGGCACACAGAGAACTTGCCTCCAGCATTCTCCAACATTTTCAAGTCATCATCCAATAGGGCATCAAGATGATGCAAGCTGCGATGCCAGTCTAGAGGGAAGCAGTGGTTAGAACCATTTCCATGGTGTGCTGGCATCCCCTTCTGCCTCTGGGAAATGGGCACTGCAAGGGGGTCAGGTAAGGCCGTGGGAGCCAGATGTGAATGGACAAGGCCAAACTGCACAGGGGCCTGGGGAGCTCTGGGCTGGCTCCTGGTCACTCTCCACCCTCTGTGCAGGCCCTGTGCAACATCCCTGGTGACGTGGGGGAACAGCCCAGGGCCCGTGGGGGCTCTTTCCCTCCCCCAGAGGAAATCCTCCCTAAAGCCCTGGGCAAAGCCATGCCCAGCACTTCCGAGGGAGCAGGGAGCGCTGTCCCGGGCAAGGGCAGCCAGGCTGCCGGCTCACCTGCTCCCCGCGCTTGCAGCGGAGCAGCCTGGGCCGCCCTGGCAGGCAGGGCCACGGCCAGCAGGAGCAGGAGGAAGAGGCGCAGAGCAAGGGCCATGGTGCCTTGCCCTGGGCCAGTCCCGCAGCTCTCGCTGCCGCCGCTGTCCTGACGCCGCTGTCCCAATGTCAGCACCGCTGCTGCCACCGCCGCCGCTGCCGCAACAGCTGTGCTCAAGGACTGCCTGGTCGGTCGTTGTGGTGCTGTGCAACCACGGGGCTCTGGGAGCTCTGTGACCTCAGAGCCTGCTGTGACCTCAGCCTGCTGTGAGCCCTGAGCCTGCTGTGACCCAAGAGCCCTGCTGTGACCTCAAGGCTGGGACAGGATTTTTTGGGAATGGATCTCAAGAGGTTCCGTTCCAGTGAGGAGAGTATATCCCTCCCGGCAGCTCTCTGAAGTAGAATTTTTTTCACAAGAACTGTGTTATATGGCATTGGACAAATGAGACATTTCATGGTTCTACATGCAACAGCAATGTCAAGTCCAAAATTCAACTCACGTTGGTGATTCCCACTATTACAGGCAGCAGCAGCCCTGCCACACTGACACCAAGTCCCTGCTGTGCGCTGTGCTGGCCTTTGGCCTGTATTTAAAAAGTGAAGGACTTGTTGCCAACGCTTACAAAAAGAACGCAACACAGGCCATCAGGGTAGCTGCATGCTTTAGGGGACACCCAAACGCACTGCACAAACCATGGCTGTCCTCAGCCACCCTCAAATCCCCCTGTGTGCCTCACAAGAGACCCCCGACCCCTGCTCAATTTACAGGTGTCCCTCGGCCCCTGCACACCTTTGGAGATTCCCTAATTCCCTGCACAACTTTTGGGTGTCCCCAGCCCCCTGCACAGCACAGAGGGGACTCAAAGCCCCTGCATGCCTTTAGAGGGACCCAGCTATGACGCTCAGGGAGCAGCAACAGGGCTGAGCCATCTTCTGTGTGTGTGTGTTCACCATGTGTCCCTGGGGGAGCAGATGAGGCCTGGGGGGCAAATCCCCACTCTGCTCCTAAGAGATCCGATCCGGGGCTGCCCCAGGCCCAGGCTCTGTCGGGCTCGGAGCTCGTCCCTCAGGCTATGAAGGACTTCCTTCAGAGTCCAGCCCCATTCCATTGTTCTCAGGGCAAGCACTTACTGATGTCTTCCCTCTTTTCATGGGCATGCCACTGGAGGCGTGTCGGACAATACCCTTTACTGAGCCAGAGATGGGGGAACTGAGAGGCGTTTTAAAAACTTTTATTCCATTTTCAGTCTCATGAGAAGGGTGAGACAATACAGATGGTATAATTCACACTATCACAATCAGAAGCTGACTATTTCTTAATTACAAAACATTATAAGCATTTCTTGGCTATCAGCTTTTTGCCACACCATGCTGTAGATGCCTGAAAGCCAATCATCTAAAACTACCCCTCACAGGTCCTACTACAGTGCATCTTTCCTAGTTCTATTTCTCTAAAGTATCTAGTCTTATTTGTAAGGCCATTTTGGAAGCTTTTTTCTAGCTCTATTTCTCTCTTAACAATATCTGTCGTATTCCATGGCATTTCTAAGTCAGCATTTCTTATCTCAAGTTTTGCATACAGATGCATACAGTGTGGCTCTTCAGTCCGGCCCTGAGAACTTTCTACAAATCCATTTTGCACATTTCCCCCTCTCTCTTGGACAGAAAAAACTTCTTTGATGGTCTTGGTCATCATTTGTTGCATAGAGTGAAGTACATAAGGTACTGTCACTGACACTGTTATGATAAGAATCAATGCATGTAAACTTATTTTGTAAAGCTCTTTGAGATAAGGAGTAAAACTCAATCCTTCAAACAAGTCGTCTAACTATGACCTATCATTTGTTTTAATTTGATTTGTCAAATCTCTCCGTTTTTGAAGTTGTTTGTGGCTGGACACTGAATGGTCAGATAAGTTCATATGACACAGCCTCTCAAAATCTTCACAACTATGTCTATGTGCTTGTAAAGAAATTTGATGGCAGTTCTGTCGCCGCAGGCCCCCAGCTGGGTAATAATTAGCATTGACTCCATGATTGCAGAAGGCTGATCCACCCCTTTATTCTACTATAGCATACTGTACTATACTATACTACACTATACTGTACTTAAGAAACTCATCTTCTTACAGACAGTGCGACAGAGCTTTGACCTAATTGCTCAATCCATCCAAACACCATCCAGTGTCCAGTTAAGAAATCACCCTTTGGCAAACAAATCTGCGTAACACATTCCACATGTGCACAACAACAGGTGCAGCAAGTGGAGATAAGAATTGTTTCTCATTCTTTTCTCTGATCTTCTCACAGCCTGGCCCAGGAAGATCCTGGGAAAGTTGTGCCTGCTGCTCTCTCTGGAGAGAGCTGCAGCCACAGTGGTTCTGTTTTGTGAGGTTGTATGTTTGAACAGCACTAACATCTGTCGCTATGTCACTGCTTGTAATGGAAATAGTATTGCCTTCTTTACTCAGCTAACACCCTAATTGGTAGAAGAGTTTTAATGCTTTACTAGAAATAATTTGAGGTAGAAATGAAGCTGATGGAATTCATTTTGCAGGGCCCCAGGGATTGAAATTGGTTTTTGCAATTTTCTTTATAATGATGGGCAAATCTTCTTTTTCTATGTTTTCTCTTGGTAGGTTTTTGGCACTTGCTGTAAGGACTCACCTAGGTCAGCAATTTCACTTTTAGGGGACGCTGGGGTTGTACAATTGCACTACAAACGTGAGTTTCTGTACTCGGGATGATGGGGCATACCATTTAATTGTGGATCTCCCTGGCACTGAAATTCAGCACAAAATTCTATGGCTAAAGAACCAAGAATTTCTAATTTTTGAGCTTCAGAAGGTGCTTTAAGAAGAGCAGGGGCATAATGATGTTAATTGGTTATGTGATTTGTCTCTGTCCTAGGGTGACGTTATGATGCTTGTATCCCCATTTGTGTGTTCTGTTTATGCTGGATATTATGTTCTGTGCCCTCAAGACTGGCTCTGAAGAGCGAATGTTTTGGTTTGGGTTTTGTTATCAGCCTGCTCCCCCACGGCTGGCGGGACACAGAGACAGGGTGTGCATAGTGCGGCTTTTGCTTTTTGCTGGGCTTTTTGCTTTGCTCTTGCTCTGGCTTCTGCTTGCTCCTGCTTCGCTCTTGCTTTTGCTTTTGCTTCTGCTCATTAGTTAGTTTAGCTAAGCAGTCCAAATCTTTTTCTCTGGACTGGTTTTTTTTTCCTTTCCCTTTTTGGAACTACTGGAACCTGCTCTGGACTGGGACCTGGAAACACCGAGAGCTTGCACCTTGTGGCTTGCAGCAGCCATCCCCAGCGCCGGAGGGACTGACAACAGAGCAACCACCCCCCAAGAGAGACTTTCTGAATTTGTCATCCTTTTCAGAGTGGTGAAGGAGTGTTATCACCCGGTATTGTTCATTCTGTGTGCTGGGGGCTGCTGTGCCTGTTAAATAAACAGGTTCTTTCCACTTCTCTCTCAGGAATCCTTCCAAACTGGTTGGGGGGAGGGGCTGTGTGGGTTTGCTTTCTGGAGGGGCCTCCTTTTGCAGGTTTTCTTCCAAATTTGCCCTAAACTAGGACAACATCCCAAGATCAGCCAGACCTGTCAGGTGGCCCCTGGGAGGCCAAGCCAGCCAGACCTGGTCCATCTTCCCTGGGCTCCATGGGGCCTCACAGTGTCCCAATGGTCCCTTGCTGCCACGAGGCCCTGAGGTGTCTCAATGGCCCCTTGGTGACTCGAGGCCCTGAAGGGTGGGAATGGTCTCCATGGTTCCATCAGGCCCCACAGAGCCATACTGGTCTCTAGGTCCATGAAGCCCCGCTGTGTCACCATGGCCCCTTGGCTCCATGGGCTCCAGAGGTGCCACAAGGATCCCCTTGGTTCCATGGGCTCCAGAGGTGCCACAAGGATCCCCTGGGTTCCATGGGCTCCAGAGGTGCCACAAGGATCCCCTTGGCTCCATGGGCTCCAGAGGTGCCACAAGGATCCCCTGGGTTCCATGGGCTCCAGAGGTGCCACAAGGATCCCCTGGGTTCCAGGAGGTCCCCACAGTGTCACAGGGATCTCCATGGGAAGGAAAGAACCCAGCCCCAGTGTTGCAGGGGCAGCCACCAGAGGCCAAGGCCAGCCAGCCTTGACGGTACTGGCAGATTTTGCCTGGCAGCAACCCTGGGATATGGGGAATTTGGGAGGCGGAACCCCAATTTCAGACATGGACACCCGGAGGAGAAGGATGGTTCTTTTCCACAGGAAGGAAAGCACCGAGCCCCAGTGTTTGGGCAGCAGGGCAAGGGCAGCCAGACCTCTCTGTCCTGGCAGCTTTCCCTTGGGAGCAATCCTTGGATATACGGAGTTTTGGAGGTGGAATCCCAGTTTTGGCCGTGGTCAAGATGGATGGTTTTTTCCCATAGGACAGTAAAGTCCAAGTGTTTTGGAAGAAGATGAGAGGTGGCCACCCTCAGGCCAAGCCAGCCAGACCTGTCTCTCCTGGCACCTTTGGTCTAGGGGCTGTCCTTGCACTGAGGGCATTTTGGAGCTGGAATCTCAGTTTTGGCTGTGGGTGCCTGGACAGGAAGAAGAGTCCTTTTTATTAGGAAGGAAAGCACCGAGCCCCAGGGTTTCAGAGGCAGATGAGGGCCAGCCCTCAGGAAGCCAAGGCCAGCCAGACTTGTCAGTCCTGGCAGCTTTGGTCTGGGAGCTCTCCTTGGATATAGGGAATGCCCAGGTTTGGCCATGGGTGCCTGGTCAAGATGGATGGTTTTTTCCCATGAGAAAGAAAAGCACACGGTTCAGGATGCAAAGGCAGACAAGAAAACCACAGCGAGACGCAGGGAGAAGAAAGACTTAAATTAACTGAAATATTAAACTGCGTGCGTAGAAGGATTTGACCAATCCTGTATTAGCTTGAGGCGTGAACAGCAGCACACAGGATAAATATGGCTTGCTGTTTGCAATAAATCAGCTGCACTTGATCACACTGATCATGGCGTGATGGCCCGTTACTGATCCTCCACAGATCTCCTTGGCCAAAAAGGGACCCAGAACACCCCAAACCCCACCAAAACACCCCCAAACCCCCAAAAAAGAAACCTGCTGGA
The DNA here is from genome assembly GCF_015832195.1 of Motacilla alba alba. Taxonomy (NCBI): domain Eukaryota; kingdom Metazoa; phylum Chordata; class Aves; order Passeriformes; family Motacillidae; genus Motacilla; species Motacilla alba. The sequence goes on from NW_024037590.1 coordinate 217,030, forward strand.
AAGAGCCCAAAATCCTGAAAAACTGCCTCAAACCCGCCCCTAAATACCCAAAATCTACCCCAAAACACCCCA